>NW_022196913.1:65862209-65868687 GCF_008632895.1 Mastomys coucha
AGTGTTCCAAATCATTGTTTTTCTCAATAGCATAAACACATACACATGCAGATACACGTATATATACAAATACACATATCTATCTATATCTGTCTCTACCTATGTCTATGTTTATATATGTCTCTGTCTCTGTCTTGTCTGTATCTGTGTCTATGTCTGTCTATACCTATACTTAAATATCTATATCTGACACATTCATTATAGAAATTCTTTCCAAGAAAATCAACAACCTTACCACTTCCAGAATGGTTTCTTTTCTCCTTTTCTTTTCTTTCTTTTTCTTTTTTTAGATGTTTTCTTTATTTACATTTTGAATGTTATCTTCTCTTCTGTTTTCTCCTCCAAAAAAAACCTCATGATCCTTCCCCATTCCTCCTAATCAGCAACTCACCCTCTCTTGCTCACTGGCCCTGGCATTCCCCTACACTGGGTCATAGAACCTTCACAGGACCAAGGGCCTCTGCTCCTATTGATGACTGACTAAGCCATCTTCTAATACATATGCAGCTGGAGCCATGAGTCCCACCATGTATACTATTTGGTTGATGGTTTAGTCCCTGGGAGCTCAGAGGGTACTAATTAGTTCATATTGTTTCTCGTCCTAAGAGGCTGTAAAACCCTTCAGCTCCTAGGGTCCTTTCTCTAGCTCCTTTATTGGGGGCTCTATGCTCAGTCCAACAGATGGCTGTGAGTCTCTACTTCTGTATTAGTTAGGCACTGGCAGAGTCTCTCAGGAGACAGCTATATCAGGCTCCTGTCAGCCAGCACTTGCTGGCATCCGCAATAGTCTGGGTTTGGTGATTGAATATGGGAAGGATTCCCAGGTGGAGCAGTCTCTGGGTTTTCCTTCTTTTAATCTCTGCTCTATAGTTTCTCTGCAACTCATTCCATGGGTATTTTGTTCCCCCTTCTTAGAAGGATTTAAGTATCCACACATTGGTCTTCCTTCTTCCTGAGTTTCTTGTGGTTTGTGAATTGTATCTTGGGTATTCTGATCTTCTGGACTAATCTAATATCCACTTATCAGTAAATGCATACCATGTGTGTTCTTTCGTGACTGGGTTACCTCACTCATGATGATATTCTCCAGATCCATCTAGTTCCCTAAGAAATTCATAAATTCATTGTTTTTAACAGCTGAGTAGTCTTCCATTGTGTAAAACAACCACATTTTCTGTATACATTCCTCTTTTGAGGGAGATCTATGTTCTTTCTACCTTCTGGCTATTTTAAATAAGGCTGCTATGAACATGGTGGAGCATATGTCCTTATTACATGTGGGATCATCTTCTGGGTATACGCCCAGGGGTGGTATAGCTAGGTCCTCAGGTAGGACTATGTCTAATTTCCTGGGGAACTGCCAAGCTGATTGTGCCAAGCTGAGTGGTTGTAGCATCTTGCAATCCCACCAGCAATGAAGGAGTGTTCCTCTTTCTTCACAACCTCTCCAGCACTACTGTCACCTGAGTTTTTCATCTTGCCACTCTGACTGGTGTCAGGTGGAATCTCAGGGTTTTTTTGATTTGCATTTCCCTGATGACTAAGGATGTTGATCATTTCTTTAGGTGCTTCTCAGGCATTTGGTATTCCTTAGTTGAGAATTCTTTTTTTAGATCTGTACCCCATTTTTATAAGAGTTATTTGGTTCTCTGGAATCTAACTTCTTGAGTTCTTTGTATACATTGGAAATTAGCCCTCTATCAGATATCAGATTGATAAAGATCTTTTCCCAATTTGTTGGTTGCTGTTTTGTCCTATTGACAGTGTCCTTTGCCTTACAGAAGCTTTTCAATTTTATGAGGTCCCCTTTTGCAATTTTTGATTTTAGAGCATAAGCTATTGGTGTTCTGTTCAGGAAATTTTCTTCTTTTTCCATGTGCTTGAGGCTCTTCCCCCCTTTCTTTTTTATTAGTTTTAGTGTATCTGGTTTTATGTGGAGGTCATTAATCCACTTGGATTTGAGCTTTGTACAAGGAGATAGGAGTGGATTGATTTCCATTCTTCTACATGCTTACCACCAGTTGAGCCAGCACCATTTGTTGAAAATGCTGGTTATTTTCACTGGATGTCCTTTGTCTAAGTTCAAGTGGCCATACGTGTGTGGGTTCATATCTGGGTCTTCAATTCTATTCCATTGGTCTACCTGCCTGTCACTATACTGTCATGTAGCATGTGTCTACTTCAGTATTATCTGTGTGTCAGGCTTGAAGGTATGACCATGAACCTGAGGCATTCAGCTTCAAATGAGGCAGACAGGAGCTAGCTTGCCTCCTGGGTATTCAGTTGCTGGCATCTCCTAACTCAGATGTGTTCCAGATTGGTCTCTTCAAAAGTCTGTGGAGAATGTTGCATCCTTTCTTTATTCAGTCATAAAGGTGTCCTAAGAAATGTTTTGTTACTAGCTAAACTGAGATTAAACATTATTTCCTGGCCTCCACAGTGTTTCAATGATCCTAATTGATTTCCTAGTTGTAATTAGCTTAGAATTTTTACAAGAAAACTGTCTTACCAGACAGGTTGTCTCCAGAGTTAGAGATAGCAGTCAGGTACTAATTATCACAGAAGTCCCACTCAAGGCAGAATTGTTTTACTTACCAGTGTGAAGTTGTAGGGTTTCTGTCACTAATTATCTATGTTACAGACAAGGACATTCTCAAGGACTGCTAGAATATGACTTCCAGCTGCTTGCCTTAGACATATCCAGAGAATTTATCCTGGGGCTTCCAAAATAGCCCAGGAGGAAGAGACCACTGGTCGTCTGCTTTGCACCTGGCTGCTTGTTCTCACTGACCTTGATCTGGCCATCTCCTGCCTACGTGACTTCTGTCATTTGCCCTGTTTTGTGTATACTATATAAGTTTGATTTTACTTTGTACAATTACACTCAGATACCACACTTCTTCGTGTTGTTTGTGTTTATCACTCACTGAATTCTTTTCCCACCAGGCCAGAACTCTAATCATCCCAAGGAAAAGGGGGTCCCTGAAGCAACCCAGTCAATGGCACTATACCAATACCATGCAGTTTTCATCATGATAGCTCTGTAGTACTGCTTAAGGTCAGGGATGGTGATTCCACCAGAAGTTCTTTTATTGTTGAGAATAGTTCTTGCTATCCTAGTTTTTTTTTTTTTTTGTTATCCCAGATAAATTTTGAAATTGCTCTTTCTAAGTCTGTGAAGAATTGAGTTGGTATTTTGATGGGGGTTGCATTGAATCTGTAAATTGCTTTCATCAAAATGGCTATTTTTACTATATTAATTCTGCCAATCCATGAGCATGGGAGATCTTTCCATCTGAGGTCTTCCTCAAATTCTTTCTTCAGAGATTTGAAGTTCTTGTCATACAGATCTTTCACTTGCTTAGTTAGTCACACCAGGGCATTTTATATTGTTTGTAACTATTGTGAAAGGTGTTGTTACCTTAATTTCTTTCTCAGCCTGCTTATTCTTTGTGTAGAGGAAGACCATTGATTTGCTTGAGTTAATTTTAAATCCAGCTACTTTGCTAAATTTGTTTATCAGGTTTAGGAGTTCTCTGGTGGACTTTTTGTGGTCACTTAAGTATACTATCATATCATCAGCATATAGTGATAATCTGACTTCTTCCTTTCCAATTTCTATCCCTTTTATCTATTTTTGTTGTCTAATTGCTTTGTGTAGAATTTCAGGTTCAATATTGAGTAGGTAGGGAGAGAGTGGGCACCCTTGCCTAGTCCCTGACTTTAGTGGGAATGCTTCAAGTTTCTCTCCATTTAGTTTGATGTTGGTTACTGGTTTGCTGTATATTGTTTTTACTATGTTTAGGTATGGGCCTTGAATTCCTGATCTTTCTAAGACTTTTATCATGAAGGGGTGTTAGATTTTGTCAAATGCTTTCTCAGCATTTAATGAGATGATCATAAGGGGTTTTTTTTTTTGAGTTTGTTTATATAGTGGATTATTTTGATGGAATTCCATATATTGAACCATCCCTGCATCCCTGGGATGAAAACTACTTGATCATGATAGATGATCGTTTGATGCATTCTTTGATTCAGTTTTCAAGCATTTTATTGAGTATTTTTCTATTGATATTCATAAGGGAATTCGGTCTGAAGTTTTCCTTTTTTGTTAAGTCTTTGTGTGGTTTAGGTATGAGAGTAATTGTGGCTTCATAGAATGAACTGGATAGAGTACCTTCTGTTTCTATTTAGTGGAATAGTTTGAGGAGTATTGGTATTAAGTCTTCTTAAATGTTTGATAAAAGTCTGCACTAAACCCATCTGCTCCTGGGCTTTTTTCAGTTGTGAGACAATTAATGACTGCTTCTATTTCTTTAGGGAATATGGGATGGTTTAGATCATTTATTTGATCTTGATTTAACTTTGGATACCTGGTATCTGTCTAGGATCTTGTCCACTTCTTTTGAGTTTTCCACTTTTGTTGAATATAGGCTTTCATAGTAGAATCTCATAATTTTTTGGATTTCTTCAGTTTCTGTTGTTGTGTCTCCCTTTTAAATTCTGATCTTGTTAATTAGGATACTGTCTCTGTGCCCTCTAGTTAATATGGCTAAGGGTTTATCTATTTTGTTGATTTTCTCAAAGAACCAGCTCCTGGTTTGGTTGATTCTTTGTATAATTCTTTTTGTTTCCATTTGGTTGATTCTAGCCCTGAGTTTGAATATTTCCTGCCATTTACTCCTCTTGGGTAAATTTGCTTCTTTTTGTTCTAGAGCTTTCAGATGTGCTGTCAAATTGCTGGTGTATGCTCTCTCCATTTCTTTTTGGAGGTACTCAGAACTATGAGTTTTCCTCTTATGAAATGTGGCTTCATTTTCACTAAACTCAAAAAAGTCTTTAATTTCTTCCTTTATTTCTTTCTTGATGAAGTTATCATTGAGTAGAGTGTTGTTAAGCTTCCATGTGTATGTGGGCTTTCTATTGCTTATGTTGTTATTGAGGACCAGCCTTAGTCCAGGATGATTTTATTGGCTGCAAGGAATTATTTCAATCTTCTTGTATCTGTTGAGGCCTGTTTGCTGACCAGTTATATGGTCAGTATGGAGAAGGTACCATGAGGTGCTGAGAAGAAGGCATATCCATTTGTTTTAGGATAAAGTATTCTATAACTATCTGTCTAATCCATTTGTTTCATAACTTCTGTTAGTTACACTGTGCCTCTGTTTTGTTTCTGTCCATGATCTGTCTAATGCAGAGAGTGGGGTACGGAAGTCTACCAGTATTATTATTTGCAGGTGCAATGTGTGCTTTGGGATTAAGTAAGGTTTCTTTTATGAATATAGATGCCATTGCATTTGAAGCATAGAGGTCCATAATTTAGAGTTCATCTTGGTAGACTTTACTCTTGTTGAGTATGAAGTGTTCCTCCTTATCTTTTTTGATCATTTTGGGTTGAAAGTCAATTTTATTTGACATTAGACTGTCTTCTCCAGCTTGTTTCTTGGGATCATTTGCTTGGAAAATTGTTATCCAGCCTTTTACTCTGAGCTAGTGTCTATCTTGGTCACTAGGGTGGGGGTTTCCTAAATGGAGCAAAATGTTGGGTCTGTTTACATAGCCAGTCTGTTAATCTATGTTTTTTATTGGGGAATGGAGTCCATTGATATTAATGGATATTAAGGAAATATAATTGTTGCTTCCCGTTATTTTTGGTGTTAGTGTTGGAACTCTTTTCACGTGGCTATCTTCTTTTAGTTTTGTTGAATTATTACTTTCTTGCTTTTTCAAGGATGTTGTTTCCCTCCTTGTGTTGGAGTTTTTCATATAGTATACTTTAAAGGCTAATTTGTGGAAATATATTGTGCAAATTTGGTCTTGTTATGGAATACTTTGGTCTCTCCATCTATGGTAATTGAGAGTTTTGCTGGTTATAGTAGTCTGGGCTGGCATTTGTGTTCTCTTAGGGTCTGTATGACATCTGCCCAGGATCTTCTAGCTTTCATAGTCTCGGGCTTGAAGTCTGGTGTAATTATAGTAGATCTGCCTCTATATGTTACTTGACTTTTTTTCCTCAGTGCTTTTAATATTCTTTCTTTGTTTTGTGCATTTGGTGTTTTTATTATTATGTGACAGGAGGAATTTCTTTTCTGGTCCAAACTACTTGAAGTTCTGTAGGCTTCTTGTATGTTTATGGGCATCTCTTTCTTTAGGTTAGTGAGGTTTTCTTCTATAATTTTGTTGAAGATATTTACTGGCCCATTAAGCTGAAAGTCGTCACTCTCTTCTATACCTATTATCCTTAGGTTTGGTCTTCTCATTGCATCTTGGATATCCGGGATGTTCTGGGTTAGGATTTTTTTGCTTTTTTCATTTTCTTTGACTGTTGTGTCAATGTTTTCTATGGTGTCTTCTGCCCTTGAGATTCTCTCTTCTATCTCTTGTATTCTTTTGGTGACTCTTGCATCTAAAACTTCTGATTACTTTCCTAGGTTTTGTATCTCCAGGGTTGTCTCTCTGATTTCTTTATTGTTTCTAT
>NW_022196913.1:65868878-65871552 GCF_008632895.1 Mastomys coucha
TTCTTTAAGGGATTTTTGTGTTTCCTCTTGAAGGGCTTCTATCTGTTTACCTGTGTTCTCCTGTATTTATTTGAGGGTGCTATTTATGTCTTTGTTAAGGTCCTGTATCACCACCATGAGAAGTGATTTTATATCTGAATCTTTCTTTTCCAGTGTGATGGTGTGTCCAGCACTTGCTATGGTGGGAAAATTGGGTTCTGATGATACCAAGTAACCTTGGTTTGTGTTGCTTATATTCTTATGCTTGCCCCACACCATCTGGTTATCTCTAGTGCTACCTGCCCTTGCAAATCTGACTAGAGCCTGTCCTTCCTGAGATCCTTGTTGTGTCAGAACTCCTCAGAGTCAAGCTGTCTCTGTGAACCTGTGATCCTGGGCTTATTAGAGCACCTGGGAGTGGAGCTTCCTCTGGGTGTTGTGGGACTGACTGTGGAGCTTGCACCCAAGGTCTGCTCAGGGCACTGGCTAGCCAAGACAGACTGGAGGTAACCTGAGCCACTGGGCTGGTGGAGTTCCTGTGTGTCTGGGTCCTGCTTGTCCCAGTTACTCTTAGTGTGTAGACAGATGTTGTGTCCTCCTCACCTCTGATCCTGGGCAGGTTAGATCACCTGGGAGTGTAGCTTCCTCTGGATGTTGTGGATGTCTGAGGAGCTTGCTCTCAAGGTCTGCTCCTGATAATTTCTTTATTTACATGTCATATGATATTTTTTTCCCAGTTTCTCCTCAGAAAAAAAGAAAAAAAGAAAAAAATACCTGTTCTCTCCCACCTCCCTGTGCTCCCCAACCCACTCTCTCCTGCTTCTTCTCCTTGGCATTCCACTACACTGGGGCATAGAACCCTCACAAGGCCAAGGGCCTCTCCTGCTCTTGATGACAGACTAGGCCATCCTCTGCTATACATATACTGCTGGAGCCATTAGTCTTACCATTTCTACTCTTTGGTTAGTGGTTTAGTCCCTTGGAGCTCTGAGGGTACTACTTAGTTCATATTGTTATTCGTCCTAAGGGGCTGCAAACCCTTCAACTCCTTGTGTCCTTTCTCTAGCTCCTTCATTGTTGACCCTGTGCTCAGTCCAATGGATTGTTGTGAGCCTCTACTTCTGTATTAATTGGGTAATGTCAGAGCCTCTCAAGAGATAGCTATATCAGACTCCTGTCAGCCAGCACTTGCTGGCATCCACAATAGTGTCTAGATTTGATTATTGAATATGCGAAGGATTCCCAGGTGCAGCAGTCTCTGGATTGTCTTTCTTTCAGTATCTGCTCCATAGTTTGTCTCTGCATCTTCTTCCATGGTCATTTTGTTCCCCCTTCTAAGAAGCATTGAAGTATCCACACTTTGGTCTTCCTTCTTCTTGTGTTTCTTGTGGTTTATGTGTTGTACTTTGTATATTCTGATCTTCTGGGCTAATATCCATGTATCAGAGAGTGTATAACATGTGTGTTCTTTTGTGATTGGGTTACCTCACTCAGGATGATATTCTTCAGATCCATCCATTTTCCTAAGAATTTTATAAATTCATTGTTTTAATAGCTGAGTAGTACTCCATTGTGTAGATGTACCACATTTTCTGTATCCATTCCTCTGTTGAGGGACATCTGGGTTGTTTCCAGTTTCTGGCTATTATAAATAAGGCTGCTATGAACATGGTGGAGCATGTGTCCTTATTACATGTTGGAGCATCTTCTGGGTGTATGCCCAGGAGTGGTATAGCTGGGCCTTCTGGTAGTACTATATTCAATTACTGGAGGAACCACCAAACTGATTTCCTGAGTGCAATTCCACCAACAATGAAGGAGTGTTCCTCTTTCTGCACATCCTCTTCAGCATCTGCTGTCACCTGAGTTTTTTATCCTAGCCATTCTGACTGGTGTGAGGTGGAATCTCTGGCTTGCTTCGATTTGCACTTCCCTGATGACTAAGGATGTTGAACATTTCTTTAGGTGCTTCTCAGCCATTCAATATTTGTCAGTTGAGAATCCTTGGTTTAGCTCTGTACCCCATTTTTAAATAGGGTTATTTAATTCCCTGGAGTCTAACTTCTTGAGAAGTTATGAAACAGATGGATTTAAGAGATATGTATAGAACTTTTTATCCTAAAATAAAAGGATTCTTCTTCCATTTCTCCCACTAGCATACACACTTGTATCAGGCGATGGAACAGCTGAGGTCATTTCCAAGCAAAGGATGAGCAGGAAGACATCAGTATTTGGGTCCCCAAACCTAGAGAACGGGTACTTGTCCAGTACCATGGTTAACCCTAAAAGATATACACAATTAATGTTATAAACACTATCTAGCATCTACTATTTAGCAACACACATATGTATGTACATATATGTATGTAATAACAATGAATGAAAAAAGAGGACAGAATATAAAAAGTATCAGAAAGTATATTTCTGAGTTTGTGAGGGAGAAAAGGAAGGAGAGTGAAAATGTAATTCTATTATTATTATAAAAAAACCCTAAGTGACAGACAAACAAGAAAATAAAGCTTAAAGAAGACAAAAAGTAAACCATATGAAACAGGAGATGTCTTGGTTAACCAGAGCAGATCTCTGAGGAGGTTTGTGGACAATCAATTAGCAGGGTGGAGAGGCTTTGTACCTTTCTTGTCTCTGCTCCCACCTGAAGTACTGCAGCTTCTTTCCACAGATGGAAATCAGAACT
>NW_022196913.1:65872099-65902583 GCF_008632895.1 Mastomys coucha
TTCTAAAGTTGCTCAAATGAAACAACAAATGCTTGATGTGTATAAAGCTATGTGGCCTGCAGGGCTTGATGGGACAATTGCAGGAATGACTGAACATGAGGAAATTGCTGTGTGGACTTCTCTATTACTCTGACAAGCATAGTTGTGCCTATGACTACAAAGCAGATTCAACAAAAGTCAGAAAAGATTACAATGGCTTTGGCTGAGAAAATACAGAGGATATAAATTTCTACATGTGATCAGAAGTCTGTTTCCATTTTGATATAACACATGAAAGTGTAAATCATATTCATGGCCCTTTTCCTCTGATGTTCTCCAATGGTTTACCGAATTCTTGTCTGTGATGATTGAGATTTGATGATTCCTGGATGTTTGTTACAGGCAGAATTGGATGGATAGAGGAATACTTTCCTAAAAAAATTCATACATTCCCCCAAGTCAAATTGGATAAATATCTAAGCAGAGAATCAATAGTACACAGATAGTAGCAACACATTTTAGCTCTACATTACAATTAAATGAAAGAAATCTCTTCACGTGTGTGGTCATGGTATAGTAATCTTTGGTTTATATTTTATGATATATTATTTAAGTCACTCATAGAATATTTTCCAAAACTGACCATATACTTGACTACAAAGTAATTCTCAACAGATATACAAAAATTGAAATAACACCTCCATACTTTCTGAGTACCAAGGAATACTGCTGGATATCAAAAGCAGCAGAAAGCTTGTAAACTCATGGAAACTGAACAACTTACTAGTGAATGAAAATGGGTGGAGATAGACATCAAAGAAGAAATCAAAATATTGTTAGATTTAAATAAATTTCATGATGTAGTCAAAGTTATGGGACACAAATGAAAATGGTGTCATAGCTCTAAGCTCATAGCACTAAGTGCTTACATAAAAATTTGAGTGGTATTATTCTAGTAATTAAATAGTACACCTGAAAGTTCTAGAATATAAAGAAGAAATATGTCTAAATGGAGTAGATGGCAAAAAAAATCATCAAAATCATCAGCTGTTGAAGTAATTCAAGGAGACATTAGAAGATGGAAAGATCAGCTATGCTCATGGATTGCTAGGATTTGTATAGTGAGAATGGTTATCCCATCAAAAGCACTCAGTGCAATACCCATCAAAATTCTAACACAATTCTTCACAGATCTTGAAAATATTTTCAGTATTTCTAATCTGACTCAACCCTCAGACTAAGGAAATCTCGAGCCTTGGAATGGGAGGCTTAAGACAAAATCTTACTGCCCAATAAACAGCAAGAATTCTGCTATGGATCATAAATATTTGATAATAATTTAATGATAAATACTATTCATTATTCTCTCATTATATACTTATTATAATACATCATAAAAGTTCTGGCAACTCAGGAATGATGTGAGAAAAATATTTTTCCTCAGAAAAGATCTTAACAATTGGTTATTCGATAACAAAATGTCAGATTTGAAAACATATGTACAATTACCATTATACTGACTTTAGCACGTAGCTTTTACATGATTTGGAATACATGAAAGAACAATTAATTAAGAAAGAGGCAGTGAATTGGGAGAAAGAATGGAGTATATGGAATGGTTTGTGGAGAGGAAAGAAAATGGGCAAATGATGTAATTAGAATCTCATAAAATGAAGTAGAAAGAGGCCCCCTGCACACGTACAGTGATGTCTAACAGAATAAGGAGCCATCACTTTGCACTGAATTTTTGCAAACTATTTTTACTTATCAAATTCATGTGAATTAAAATCATTGAATTTTAGCAATTTACAAATAGACTTCCAGACCATTGTCAAGAGAGTGCAACTAAACCCCAGGAAACAAAACTTAATCAAGGATAGAATACTAGTTCTATACTGAAAAGACCATTCACACTCTTCTCCATACACCACACAGAACTATGTGTTAACCACCTAAACATTTGCCTCCACACAACCAGAAAGAAACCAGAACACTGCTTTTTAAATAAAGGTTTATTTTAAAGACATAGACTTGTATATTCTTTTTAAATTTTCAATTTGTAAATGATTCTGAGAATCATTAATATAAATGACTTGAGAGCATGGGTTAAGGTACTGGTAAGGTATTATTAGTGTGAACATGCCTTGGAGTTCGTACCATAGAATGGATCTTAAGGGACTTGAATGTAGGATCCCACATGTCGGAGGCTGGCTACCAAGTTAGGGAGGCCCTTGCTGTTTTTGCTTCCCCTTCCCCAGTTGAGATCTTCATTTTCACCATCAGGCTGGTCACATGTTGGGGCAGACATCTCTTAGACAATGGCACTCTGTCTGTTTCACTCATAGCCCAACTTTATAGTGGTGTTCATGTTACTCTGGCTGGAAGGAAAGCACATGTAGCATCAATTAGAAAAAATGTAGCCCAGTGGCTTTATCATAGTACTTCCTGGAACTTCTGCCCTTCAAGAGCACAGCCAAGTCTAAAGCTCAGCAAGCAGTACATGTACCATGAGCAAGAAGGAAAGGCAGTCACCTACAACCATACATCAACTCTAGCCACACGTCATAGAGCAGCAGACTACATGTTGTCCCACAACTGACATAAGTGAGAACTTCAGTTATTTCTTGGATTCCCTGTGGGTAATTGAGGGTGGGAATGTGACAGTGTCATACCTGATCCGGTACAAGAAACCAATCGCCACTCTCTTCCAAATCCTCAAATTCAGGATCATCATCAGCTGGTTGTGTTTTGTCCTCTTCAAGCATTGGGTAGAAAAACTCAATCATTATTTTCTTGAGTTCTTCAGTCTTTATGGGAAAAGCAAATAAAATGTTGAAAACCAACCGACTAACTGTAATGATCTGAACTGAAGTAATAGAGTTAAGCTGTCCAAGTCACACTTACCAGCTGACTGAAGAAGGCACTTATTTCTATTTTGAAGTTACCCTTCTCCTGGTCAATTTTGCTATTGTTCAATTTGACAATAAACTCATCCCATGTTAATTTTTTGAGATCATCTTTATCCTAGAAATGAACATATGTGACAGCATTTTCATCATATTAACTCTACACTCAAGCTGATCAAGTAGATTTGCCATGAGAGGTGAAGAGGAGCCATGGAGAGGGATCTCCATACACTATAGCTGGCCTTTCTCTGCACTCTGCATTTCAGAAATGTTGGCAAACTTGTGTTCATACTATACAACTTTAAGCAACTTCCTAGTGATGGTTGACCCCTATGACCTCTTATATGCCTTTATATTCCTAATAGCAAGGACTTTTCTCTTTGAGATCCCTTTGGACAGTTCCCATGTGACTAACCATCCTGTCAGTTCCTCATATGTTACCTTCTGCTCTTTCAATTCAACATCCAAACTGGCATCAGGGACTATAGCAGCTGAGGCCACTCCCAAGCACAGGATAACTAAGAAGATTGTAGGAGTCATGTCTCAAATATCTAGAGGAAAAAGGGAGAAATCTCTGTCTAAGTACTTCAAAGCTATTATTTTTTTAACCTGAGAAATTAAGGCACCCATGGTGTATTAAGACAGTTTCTTCTATCCCAAGTATTTTTCTAAACAAAGTAGAAAGGTCGAAGGATGTGATTTACTTGTAGAAAATATATCAAGGTATTTGTTAGTAGGTGTTCATGGCACTAGGGATGGAAATAGTTAAGTTGTATGAGCTTAAGTTTTAAGACAGATGTTCATATACCTCAGGATTCCAAAAGCTAATGCTGTAACTCTGGACTTAAGGCAGAGCTGACCTTGGATTTGTAAAGACTAATGAAACTTCAAAAAGTGAGGTAAATTGAACATTATCTTCCTCCTTATTACACAGCAGGAGCTACCATATGTCTTGGACTCTTCCCTCTTGAATGATCACAGTCTAGTCAGTCCTTCCAGGAGAATGTAGGAATGAGAGCATCTGGGAGTCCCTCTGACCATCCACTGTCACTGTGGCTTCTGAGTCTCCACTCACTGCCACAGAGAGGAAAGGGTTCACAAACTCATGCAGTCAGGTAAAGAGGAGACCACTCCCAGGATTCTCAAGACTTTCTAGGTCTTCTGTTTAACTCCCCCAGAAGATGCAAAGTCAGGAACATGCTGCCTGTATTCCTTCTGCATAGAGGATTTAAATTGTGTTGGTATGGGAAAACGTGATCCTAACTGGAAAGTACTGGGTTTTGGCTGCCATTGTTCAGGGGGACCAACTGGCACTCCCTGTGACAAGGCTTTGATTTACTCTCAAAGGGATCTATCACAAAGTTGCATGCCTGAGGGGCCTGTTTGGTTCTTTGGATCTTCCACTGCTTCTTTATACCAAGGCTCCTGATGGTCAGATTTTCTCTTGTGCCTCATTCTCCAGAGAGTTTCTCCAGGGCCTTTCTCCAGTTCCCAATCTGCTTTGACAGAGCCAGGTCCTTACCTGCGATGTCCAATGTTGTGTGTTCACTCCAGTGATTCAGCTCTTCCGAGGTCCCTGGAGATCCAGAATCTTGCTGAGCTGCACACCACTCAGTCTTTAAATCCCTAATTTCTGGCTACTAAGCACCACCTATAAGTCCTCATGACTTTATGACTGGTTGTGTTGATGACACCATTGACCCCTAGGCTCTTGGGCTCCAGGCATTTATGAAATTGAAGGATGAAGTGTGGATTGCTACAGTGGACTATGTGGGAGATTTGCAAGAGTCAGTTTTCAAGAAAGGTTGGAAATGAGCATTGGGGTCCTTGGCACATTTAGTACCCTGATGTTGTGCTTTGTGGGATCTTTAAGAAAAAATGATTCTAGGTAATTTTGAGTGGCTCTTCTTAGCCCAATCATGGTTTTGACTTGGAACTCGATACATCCTGGAGCAATATGAGTCAGCATATTCAAGTCTAATGTCTGTTGGTGGAAATACAGACCTTAGGATACTTCCCCAGTGTGTGGGTTGTATCCAGGTGGCTCTCACAAAATTACTTGGGAGAGGGGCTAGAGTAATGGTCTTGCAGTTAAGAGCACTTACTGATCTTGTAGAAGACCTGAATTTAGTTCCCAGGACCCACTTGGAGCTCACAACTGTCTTTAACTAAAGTTTCAGGAAATTCAATGTCCTATTGTTTTGCCTCCTTGAGCACTAGACACACAAGTAAAAATGGGAAAACTCACATAAATTTAAAACAAAGTTAAATAAAAGTTATTTGGAAAAGATGGAAATAACTGAGGAGAAGGGTGGTCCTATGAAAAGACCAGCAGTCTTAACTGAGATGGACCCCTAAGATCTCTCAGACACTGAGCTACCAAACATAGCATACACCAGCTGATATGAAGCCCCTGCAGCATATACAGCTGAGGACTACCTGGTCCGGTCTCAGTGAGAGAAGATACACCTAGCCCTCAAGAGACTTGAGGCCCAGAGGGAGTGAGGAGGTCTTGTGGTATGGGGGTGATGTGGTGGGGGCACTCTCTTGGAGATGGGGAGAAGAGATATGGGATGGGGAGTGGTCAGAGAGCAGACCAGGAGGAGAATAAAGACTAGATTATAAAAGATGATTAAATAATAATAATAATAATAATAATAATAATAATAATAATAATAATAATAATAAAAAAGAATAGTTAGGGTAAGGCTTTCCTGAAACAAAGAATAGAGAGTCAAGATCAAATCCTTGGGTGGACCTGGGATGAAAGGTCTAGATGAAGGCCTCCTAAGATGCTTCCACTGCTGATGCTTCCTCCCATTCTCCTCACTCAGAGATATTTTATCTTCTCATGCCTTTAGAGACTGATTCGTGATATTTAACTCATTTACTAAAAGGCTTTGGTGATAAATGCATAATGGAAAATGAGAAATATGGAAATTTCTTCATTTACTCTTTCTGGGTTTGCTTTATGGAAATTCCATGTTCACCTTGAGGTTTAAATTAGAATACTTCTTAAACTTCAATGGTAAAATGTAAAACAAGGAAAATGCAAGAGTGTTCCAGATAGTAGAAAACACAGGTACATAATAACCATAACCACTAACTACTACAATCCAAGATTTGCAAACAGGAGAACATGGCCCTTCAAATCAACTAAATAGGGCTAATGTGGGCTCACAGAGACTGAAACAGCAAGGAGAACATGGGCCCTTCTGTGTATAATTATGGCTGTCAGCTTGGTGTTCTTGCAATACTCTCAACAGTGGGATCAAGTGTATCTCTGACTACTTTGCCTGTTTCGGGGACATTTTTCCTCCTATTGGGTTACCTTGTCCAGCTTCAATGTTAAGGCTCTTGGCTTGTCTTACTGTGTTTTGTCATGTCTGGTTGTCACCTCTTGGTGGACTGATCTTTTCTGAAGGGAAATGAAGAAGAAGCCAATTTTGGGTAGAGAGAAGGTTGAGAGAATGTGGGAGGAGCCAGGAGAAGCATAATTGTGGTGGGATGTATTGTATGAGAGAAGAATAAATTTTTTATTTAAAAACAGGCTAAGAAGTGTTCCAAATCATTGTGATTTGTCTCAATAGCTTAAAACACCTATATATGTATGTGTACGTTGATGTATATGTATATAAATCACACACATTCATTATAGAAATTCTTTTCAGGAAAAACAACTACCTTGACTCTTCTACAATGTTTTCAATGAATATTTTTAACGTTCACTCAAAACTTAATCATAATTTACATATTTTGTACATATAATTTACAGATTGTTCTGATTGAGACTTGTTTGAGCACAACCCAGAAGAGCTGTGTGAGCTGTCACTCTCATTCTGTGACACATCCATTGTATGAAAGTTCCCATTTTAAGTATTGTAGGTAAGGGGCTCAGTGGCACTAGCTCCTTAGAAGCTGATTAAAGCATATAAACAGTGGGCCTGCAAGATAAACCTTGCAAGATAAAGGCATCTTTCACAAAGCCTGGTGGCCTGAAGTAGGTAGAAGAAAACCACTGACTCCTGTGTGCTGTCTTCTGACTTCCACACATATGCCCTCCACCAAATTTCAAATACATACATACATATACTCATATATGTATATGTGTATGTGTATATGCACACATACACATTCATATACATATGATGGAAATATACCACTAAATGTGGGTATTGAGCATTTAAAAGCCATGTACTCATTTCTAGTGTGCTCTGATTCTTGTTTGTGTTTTAAGATATAAGCTCTCAGTCACTGTTCCAGCTGTCATGTCTGACACCTCCTTATGCTCCCCTTATTATGAACCCTAATCCATTGGAATCATATGCAAAGATAAATCCTTCCATCTATAAGTTGCCTTGGTCATGGCATCTTATCATGTCAACAGAATAATAACTGATGCACTTAGAACCATCAATTATTTTTCTATGTAATATTTTATGAACATTTAATGCCATTTTTTCTATATTATATTTCATGAACATTTAACTCCAAATTTTTCTGTATAAGATTTCATGAACATTTGATTGCTTTCCATGTAAGTGGAGAAAGCAGATATAATGCTCATCTCCCCTGCACTACCAAATATGCAGTCTTAATTTGGCCCAAAGAATTTGTAATGCAGGAATAAACAGTGATGGATGCTTAAGCTAGAGAGAATAAGACACTATTGCTGTTGTAAGTCATTGAGATACCTTTTTATATGAAATCTGTTAAATTATACTTATATCACCTTAATTAAGGTCTCTAAATCTAGTTTGAAGCCTGTCTGTGTGAGCCTTTGTATCATCTGGTTTCTGCCAACAATTTCATTAAGTCAGTTTAGCACAAGCATTTGTCCTTACCTACGTGATCCTCCTATGTGTTCAAGAGTCTCTTTCTCCACCTATGCCCTAGGTTATGTCTCCTCACATGGCCAACAGCAAGATTGCTGAAGGTCTGTCTAGTCATAATCTTCTTAACAATTTTCAATCCTACTGAGACACAGTGTACTCCCTGCAATGAAATTTACATATCCATCTATACGTGACTTCAAGCACCCTCTCCTCTTACTGTAGGACTCTACTATACAAATGAATGACTTCTTGAGTATACTCTTGAGCAGACTCTTGAGTATAGTTTACCTAAATATTTTTAAGTAATTATTCAATTCATATATATATATATATTAATAAGTAATTATGACATAATTTCTCTTAAACAGTAGTTCACTACCTTTTCTTTTGCCTGTAATTCATTAGAGAAGTGGACACTTTAATAAAAAAGACCATGTTCTGGTTGATCCTGAATCCTCAGTTCCTATAACTTCAAGAGTTGTGGTCTACCTCTGGTCTCTCATGATACAAGAATTGAGTTTGGAATGTAAATGATGTTGTTAGATGAAAAGTTGGCAGCGAAGACACTAAAACTCAACTTATATTTCTGAGGCCAGCAGGAACAATGCCTTGTACTTTTTCTGTGGTCAAGAGAACAAGAGCCTATTTTACTTGATGGAGTAAAATCATGTAACAGGTTAAAGAAATGATTACAACTAAGGTAAGAATATCAAACTATTGAGTTTATTTGGGTCGATTACTTAAGTTTGGATGAAGGGCTATTTCGCAGAGAATGAGTGACTCTAAGTAGCCATACCACCCCAAAGCCCACAGTATCCTAGGTGATAGCCTAAAGAACTGGATCCCTGGAACTTCTTCCAAAAATTGCGGATTAAGAGATATTTACAAGGTTCAGAAAACTTCTGAAACTTACAAGATTCTCAAGGCCCACCCTCAGGGTTTTAGAAGCTATAATCAGCTTGAGTTACAAGTTCATTCTATAACTTCCTAAAATAAATGGAGGTGATCCTTATGAGGTTTCCTAATACTAGAGTGCCAAAGGGCCAACTCTTGTCACCAAATTTGGCTCCTAGTACTGGAACTAGGTTGTATTTAGTTGAGATGTTGGCCAATGGTGTCTCGTGGAAATCCCTAAAAAACTCAGGGTGGTGTCAAGACAGTGGTTTAGTCTCCACAAACTGACAGCAGGTTCCTGAAGGCAACACTCATATCACTCATTGAATATGGAGAAGTCAAACTGGTGTTCACATGGAGCCTTCACTCCTACTTTCTAGTATTCTTGTTGATGGAATGTACTCTGCAGTCTACTAAAAGAGACACATAAACACCACCCACCCCACAACACCTTTGATCCACAATCTGTTCTTCCTGCAAAATATGCTAGGGCAATTGTGGCACAAAATTTGAGGGAGTAGTCAATCAGTGTTCCACTCCACAAGATGAAACCCATACCCAACACTGCTTGGAAGACCAAGAACAAGAGACTAGATAGCCCAGAGACCTAGGCTAAAACATAAAATTACTGATCTTAAAAAATATCAACAAAATGACTCCTAAAGGTACTCTGTTAGACTCATAGATTAGCACTTTATTCAGTCATTACCAGGGAAGCTTCCTATTGCAGCAGACAGCAATTAATGCAGACCCATGGCCAGATATTACACACAGAGAATCCTTGGAAAGAAAACCCAGCTCTAAGTGGGATATCTCTATTCAATTCCTCCCTTTAGAGCTCTGGGAACCCCATAGAAGAGGAGATAAAAAGGGTGCAAGATCCAGGAGAGATGGAGACATCAGGAGAACAAGTCTCTCTGAATCAACTAAGCAAGACTCATATGAATTCACAAACATTGACATGGCAAGAACAGGGCCCACCTGGGTAGGCACCAGGTCTTATGAATATTCATTATAGCTTTCAGCTTACTATTTCTATGGGACTTCTCATTGTATGAATGAGTTGGTCTCTAATTCTTGTGCCTGTTCTTGGGGCTCTTTTCCTTCTGCCGGGTTGCCTTGCCCAGCCTCAATGTGATCACTTTTGTTTATTTTATTTTAATTGAGTTTTGTTGCTATCTATTAAAACCTTGTTCTTTTGTAACAAAAGACAAAAATGGAGTATATCTGTAGAGGAGCTGAGGAAGATGGGAAACTTGGAGAAGCAGAGAAAGAGAAAACTATTATCAGGATATGTTGGATGAGGTAAGAATCTATTTTTAATAAAAGAGAACCAGTAAATTAAAAACTAAAAAACAAAAATCAATGTGATTTTTTACTATGACTTCCATTTTGTTTGGAGTTGTTTTACTTTCAAAGCTATTACCATTAAAATTTCAAGATATTATTACTTTAATATCACATTTATCAAATCTTGATTGTATAAAATATGATTCTTAAATGTTTTAATATTCTTTAGTGTAATTTTTACATTATAAGGTTACTATGAATTAAATTATATATGTTATATGAAAATTCATGACACATGGGTTTATAAAACCCTTGGACACTCTCTATGCTTCTGTTTCAAAAGTACAAACACAAATATAATATCTAATTCATGAAATGTATCATTTCATGACATAATGGATTGTTTGGCATTCACATCAGTGACCAAAAAATAGCTGTTCAATTGTATTTAATCCACTCAAAGGAGAGAAATCATGCCTGGTACAGGATGGCTTCAGCCACTAAAAGCTAGGCTCACAACCAAAGTCCAACATAATTCCTTACTGTATTTCAAATCTTATCCATATACCCACAGATAAGTGCAGCTACCAATCCCCACCAAAGAAGTCTCTCTTTACAGCAAATGGAGACTATCACAGACAACTACAACTGGACACAATTCAAAGATCAATAGGTTGTGGGAAACCCAGCCTCAAAAGATACACCTGCTTCATAGCTTCTGCATCTATAGCCCAGGCAACACTACAGAAAAGGAGACAGAAAGATTAAAAGAGCCAGATTGAACAGAGCACAGGGTTCCTAATGAAGGAGCTAGATAAAGGACCCAAGGAGCTGAAGGATTTGCAGTCCCATAGGAGGGACAACAATATGAACTAACCAGTATCCTCAGAGCTCTCAGAGACTAAACCACCAACCAAAGAGTACACATGGTGGGACTCATGGCTCCAGCTGCACATGCAGCAGAGGATGGCCTAGTCGATCATCAGTGGGAGGAGAGGCGCTTGGTCCTGTGAAGGCTTTATGCTCCAGTGTAGGGGAATGCCAGGGCCAGGAAGCAGAAGAGGGTGGGTTAGTGAGCAGGGGGAGGGGGAAGGGAATAGGCTTTTTTTCCAAAGGGGAAACTGGGAGAGGGGATAACATTTGAAATATAAATAAAGAAAATATCTAATAAAAAAGAAAAATATGTACTTAATATATATAGTTTATGATTAATGGTTTTAAGTAATAATAAGAAACCATTCAGCCTGGATTCTGGTATGTTCTGTCCCTGAATAGAAACTGACAATTGTTATAATATCTTACATTTTATATAACATATCTTGTATAATATTTCTAATATAAGAAAAATAGCCAATAAAAAAGAGCTAGACTACCAGGAAGTCTGTTGTGAACCAGTCTTCCTTAGAGATTGCTCAATAAACAAAAGTAGAAAAATAGTGATATCAATTGACATGTTAATATAGAAGGGAAATTTTTCACAGGGACTCATTATAGACAAAGATCTACAGGCAACTAATTACTGCTTAGAGTATGAGAATTTACACATCCTAGGGATAAACTCCCTTATTGTTTGTCCAATGCAAAGTGATTAACCTTGAAACCATACACACACTTACAACAGAAAATGACTCAGCAGTAAATGTATATGTGTGTGTATTTAATATATGCACAAATGCCATGCCCACTTGTCTACTCCAGTCAAATCCAAAATATCAGGGGTAAAAGCCTGATTAGGATTAGAAGCAACAAGGATCCAAAAGGAGTTCTGTGCCTCCTGGATATTCAGACAGTTGCTGGTATCTCCTAACTCAGATGTGTTCCAGATTAGTCTTTCTAGTCATCAACACGCCCTCATATTTAGACATAAAGGTACCCCCCAAGAAATGACTCATAAATGACTAAGATTGGGCATTGTTTCCTGGCCAGCACAACATTTCCAACCTATCCTAATCCAATTCCTAGCTGTCGTTAGCTTGGAATTTATCTCAAGGAATCTGCCTTGCCAGATAGGTTTTTCTCAGAGTTAATGACAGAGGTCAGGCACCATTGCTTACTGTTAACATAATTAGAATTCTCAGGGCAGTCCCACAGAACACAAAACTGTTTTACATACTAGAGAGTAATGAAGGGCTTCCACTCAAGGACATTAGCTAGAAGTGTTAGGTCGGAACCTCCTAGTCATTGCCTCCAGCAGAACCAGAGAATTAGCATAGAAATACCAAAATACCTCAACAGGGAGGGCTCCACTCCTCTTCACACCTGGCTACCAGACCCTACTGACCTTGGTGTGGCAGTTACTTGCCTACTTGACCCCTTGCTGTAACCCCTGCCTGCCTATGTGACTCTTGTCATCTGTCCTGCTTGCTGTATGGTATTTAAGCCTTAATTTCACCTTGTACAAATACATTCAGATTCACCACACCCTTGTGTCGAGTTTGTTTGTCATCCGCCGACTTATTGCCCACCTGACCAGAATTCTCATCCTGTGGAAATTGGGGCCCCCGCAATGAACCCGGTCCATGGCACACAAATATACATATACATACACACAAATATATGTGCACACACATACATGTCAATTATAATAAAAAATAAATAAGCTATCAAGTTGAGGGAAGATGGGAGGTGTTCTATGAGATGTAACTGGGTGGGGCTGATTAAGGAAACAGGTGTGTGGGATAAAGTGATGCACTTCTATTTCAATTAACAACACTTTTTAAAAAGATAAAGCCTAGCCCTGGTGGAGAAGGTGAGGGTGAGTCAGCCCTGTGGGCATGAGAATAGAAGAGATTTATGGTGTGGCTGCTGGAGAACTGGCAGGCTGACCCAGCCAGCTACTACTCAGACACAGATCAGACACAGAGAGCTTTGAGTAGGCCCACACTGCAACATCTACACTATCTATGAACTGCTAGAGCATGTGAAAGAAAGGGCTGGTCCTGAAGATGCAAAGCTGGAGGATCTCCATGACACAGGGAAACAATAGGATATTCAAGAAGAGTCCCTGTGAGGATGGAATATTGATGGTATAGCAGAAGCCCAAGGCCTCAAACCAGACTCACTGCAATGAACATTTGCAAATAAAGATGTGTGGATAGAAGGCTGTACTGTGTGACTGTGGCATACTACAGCAACTTCCAAGGTAAGACCTGAAACTGGATCTCACCAAAGAGACAAGTCGGGGTGGAAGGCAGACACAACAAATCTCAAGCAATGTGAAGGCAGGACACAGTCTACATATCAAATATGGTCCTGATGTGAGATCACAGTGCAGATATTGTGTTGACAGGAAATGACTTCTTATCATCTGGCCATCACTCCACACAATACTGAAATGAGGTATTTGCTGGCAAGTGATACTAGTCAATGAATAACTCCTACTCTTTCCTGCAACTTTCCTAAGATTTTGTGCAAAGTCCACCAAGGAAATTATAACATTTACTCTCTTAAGATCTCTCACTTATTCCTTTGGTGAGTACTTTGCTCTATACAATAAAGCATCTCTTAATTTAAAAAATGTATGTGTTTTGACATTTTTATCAGTGTATATACTCATTTTTTTCTAATTTTTTTGAACTTTCCATTACCTTTTCTAATTCACCTCTTGGTTCTACTGAAATACACATCCTTCTCATCAACAAGCCTTACCAAAACATATATTTTTAATTTGTTACATATATTTGTGTGTGTGTGTGTGTGTGTGTGTGTGTGTGTGTGTGTGTGACAGCCCAGATATGGAGGTCAGAAAAAAGCCTTTCGGAATTGTTTCTCTTCTTTTATCACACAAATCCCAAGGAACAACCCAGATGATCAGACTAAGCGGTAAGTAATTTTATCTACTGAGCAATTCAACCAACCTTATTATTATCGTTATTTATTAATATTAACATAATATTAATATTAACATTAATATTAGACTCATTGAGCTTAAATTGAAACTTCTTGCATGAGCATGAGTGAGGGAAGTTATTTACTAGAGCATGGGCAACTCAGTCTTTCCTTACTCCTTAAGGAAAATTACCTCCCCAGTACACGTACCCAGTGATTGTTCCAGTCCATGTATTCAGTTCCATTGATCTATGTGACTTGTTTTAATGCCAGTACCATGCTCTTTTTATTACTATGGCTATGTAGTATAACTTCAAATCAGGGATGGTGATACTTCCAGAAGCATTTTTCCTCCTCTGGATTTCTTTGGTTATCCAGGGTCTTTGGTGTTTCAATATTAACTATAATATTCTTATATCTATGGAGAACAGCACTGGAATTTTAATTGATACATCCTTGAAGTCATATATTGCTTTTAGTAGGGTTGTGTGATGGTTCAGCCTAGAGAGTAGCACTATGAGAAGGTGTGGCCCTGTTAGAGTTGGTGTGTCACTGTGGGGGTGGGCTTAAGACCCTTCTCCTGGCTGCCTAGAAGCCAATAATCTGCTAGCAGCCTTCAAATGAAGATGTAGAACTCTCAGCTCCTCCTGAACCAAGCCTACCTGGACACTGCCATGTCCCTGCCTTGGTGATAATGGACTGAATCTCTGAACCTGTATGCGAGCCCCAATTAAATGTTGTCCTTTATAAGACTTGCTTTGGTCATGGTGTTTGTTCACAACAGTAAAACCCTAACTAAGACAAGTGGTGACTTTTGTAGAGTTAATCTCAGCAATCTATGAGCATGGGGAGTCTTTCCATCTTTCAGAGTCTTCAATTTGTTTCTTCAAAAACTCAGATATTTCTTTTTCTTCCTTAACTAAGCTTGTTTCATTATGTTTTATTTTTAACTCACTGTGAATTGGAGGACTAAAGCCTTTTTCTCTGATTTCTTTCTCAGTCTGCTTCGATTATTATAAAGACAGATTATTGATCTGAATTTGTTCATTTTGTTTCCTGCAGATGTTTGTCATCCAGGAGTTTTCTGGTGAAGATGTTCTACAAATACAGAAATTTTGATACCTTGGTTTTTCTTTTTATTCCAATTTTTGTCATTTTCTCATCATGTATGTTGGACAAGACTTCAAGCATCATACTGAATAGAAGTGAAGGCAGTGGGAATCTTTGCCTTGTCACGGGCATGATACCAGTTTTTCTATATATGTAGGTTTGCTATATATAGCTATTTTAATGTTGAGTTATATTCCCATAATTCTGTTTTCTTTGGGTCTTTATAAAAATGATGTTGGATTTTGTTAAAGGCTTTTTTCTGTGTCAGTTGAAATAATCAAATCATTCCAATCTTTGAACATTTATACTATTTATTTATTTGTATTTTTAACAACTCCCGCATCAGTAGAATGAAGCCAACATAATCATGATTAATGTTCATTTTGACACATTCATTTTGTAATTATTTTATTGAGAACTTTTGTGTTACCAGAGATGTTATTCTATAATGTGTGTGTGTGTGTGTGTGTGTGTGTGTGTATGTGTGTGTGTGTGTGTGTGTGTATGTGTATGTGTGTGTGTGTGTGTGTGTGTGTGTGTGTGTGCATGTGTGTATGTTTGGTTGGTTTTATTATCTGTGTGATATTGTTTTATAACATATTTGGACATATTTTCCCTCTTTATACTTCATGGAATAATTTCATTTTAATTATATTTTTATTTATTCTCTGAGGGTTTTAAACATGTATATGGTATATATTTATCATTCAGTCCACACTCCCCTTATCCAATGCCTTTTAGGACACCACCACATTCTCCCGCTTCCCAGTTTTATGTCTTCTTTTTTTTTTTTTTTTTTTTTTTTTTTTTTATTTTAGATATTTTCTTTATTTACATGCGAATTTCTCCTTTCCCTCTTCTTAAAACTTGGTACCCTGCTGATTTCCCATGCTCAAACCCTTTACTCTTGACTCCTCCTAGAATTTTTCTCAGGCAGTGTCAAGAACCTGGAAGCCCTGAGTAAGTGAATATCTCTATGTGCCCTGCTATCTCTTACCATCCCTCCAGCATTCTCTATTATCGACCCAATGGAAGAGCTAGAGCCAAAAGATCATAAGAGATTGGTGAAGCTCTTGAAGCTTTAATCTACCCTTTTATGTGGTTAAAATCCATTTGTCACAACTCTGTGAATATATGTACAACAGCTAAATTTTACTACAACACTCACCAACTCCCACACTCCAATGAATAAGAAAATAGGGTCACTGAGCAGGATAGAATAATATGTTCTGATCTCTTGCTCAACATAAAACAATGTCTATATGATGACCTAGCCACACTGTATCTCTACTCACACACAATCCATGTAGCTCCTAACGTGTGACTAAGTTCACATTCTATTCTTACATCTCTTTCTCATCCCTGAATGTAAAAGCTCTTTATTTTGCTGTCTTCCCAATGTAGACATACAGTCTTCAGCTTCCAAAGACAACCATCAAACTCCACCCCATGTGGAATTGCATCCCCTGTGACTAACTCCTCAAGTTATGAGGAGAAATGGGTCAGAATACAATGGCAGCATTGGTATGGGTACTGACAAAGAACACTAATCTGCAGGGGTCTATACATCACCATCTGCCACTTGGAATTTCCATGACCCATGAGACTGGATCCTGAGGGAAAGAACTGTGAGGCCGAAGTGAAGAATCTTATCAACAGGAAATGGCATAGCCAAAAGGAAAAGAAACCCTGTGGTAAGAACACACTTATCCTGTTGAGTCAGAAAAACCCAGGTGTGCTTGGACAGAGATAAGGAGTTGTTGAGCCTTCTTTAAGCACTATCATCTTCCTATACAGTTTCTTTCTTTGTTTCTTCCTTTCTTTTCTTCTTTTTTACTGAATCATTACTTTTATTTAATACCCGGGTCATCAGTTTTGACAGTTACTCCAATATTGTCCTTTATTGAAGTATTTTTCTTTATATTTTTATTAATTATTCTAGTTATTTACATTTCAAATGTTATCCCCTTTCCCAGTCCCCTCTCCACAAACTTCCCACTACATTCCCCCTCCATTTTTCCCCTAAGAAGGTGCTCCCCTCTACTTCCATCTCACCCCTGTAGCCTTCCCCTCTTCTGAGGCATCAAGCCTCCACAGGACCAAATTCATCCCCTCCCACTGAGGCCAGACAAAGCCAATATGTAGTAGAGGACACAGACTAGCCCATGTATGCTCTTTGGTTAGTGGCTTAGTCTCTGGGATCTCTGAGAGGTCTGGTTGGTTGATGCTGTTGTTCTTCCTATGGAGTTGCAATCCCTTTCATCTCCTTCAATACTTCTAACTCTTCTATAGTGGTCCCAGAGTTCAGTCCAATAGTTGGCTGTATCTTTATCTGTCTTAGTCAGATGCTGGTAGAGCCTCTCAGAGAACAAGATCCTATCTGCATGCACATGACACCAGCAATAGTGTTGGGGTTTGGTATCTGCAGATAGAATAGATCCCAAGTTGGAGTGGTCTCTGGATGTCCTTTCCTTCAGTCTCTGCTCTATTTTTGTCCCTGCATTTCCTTTATACAGGAACAATTCTGGGTCAAAAATTTTGAGATGCATAGGTGGCTCCATCCCTCAAATGGGGGCCATGCCTACTTACTTGAGGTGGTCTCTTCAGAGTCTATTACCCCACTGTTTGGTATTTCCTACACATTTTCACATATATGTTCTGCTCTTCTTCTAGCACACCACCATCACCCATCAATTACAAGCAGTGAATAAATCACTCACTAGGTATATGCCCCAATGTATGCTTCTCTTTTTATGCTAAGCCAGATGTAATATTCATCACACTCTAAAACCAAAAGCAGGCTAAATAGATGCTTAATAGCACTGGGGTATCATTGATGCTCTAAATCCCTGGCTGGACAAGAGACATTTCTGCAAGTTTGAAGAGGCTATTCTTGACCTCAAGGGGTTCTACTGTAGGATATGCTTATTCAGGTGATGGAGGTTTCCATATGAGAAAAATATCTATAATTTCTTATTTTTAAAAGATTTGGGTTTTCTTTCCTTTCTATGTGTGCTGGACTTTACCTCACATCAAAAATGTTTCACAGTTAGCAACAGGGAATACTTCTTTGTTGCTGGTGGGAATGCAAACTTGAACAGCCACTTTGGAAATCAATGTGGTATTTTCTTAGAAAAGTGGTAATAGTTCTACCTCAAAAAAATACTCAGCTATACTCCTCCTGGGCATATAAATCCAAAAGATGCTCCAACATCTCACAAAGACATTTGCTCAACTATGTTCATAGCAGCTTTATTCATAATAGCCAGAAACTAGAAACAACCTGGATGTCCCTCAACTGAAGAGTGTATAAAGAAAATGTGGTGCATCTATACAATGGAACTTATTCAGCTATTAAAAACAAACTATGAATTTGCAAGCAAATTAATAAGAACTTGAGTGAGGTAGCCCAGTCCCAAAAGGACATGCATGATATGTACTCACTTATAAATGGATATTAGACATAAAATACAGGTACAATGATATGTTTCCCAGACTCAAAGAAGCTAAACAAGATGGAAACTCTAAGCGAGGAAGCTAATGTCTCACTTAGAATTGGGGGATAAAATAGTCATAAGAGGCAGATGGAAGGAGGGAACTTGGAATGATGGGGGATGTGGAGGGGAATGGGATGTTCAGGATCAGGTGTGGGGAAGGGCAGGTGAGATGGCCAGATGGCCATGAAATGAATGGAAATCTGCAACTGACAGGGGTGAGGAGGTGAGAAGTATCTCCAGGATGAGCCTGGGATAAGAGAGGTGTCCAAGAATCAGTGGGAGTGGCCATAACTGTGACTCACTACACTGGGGATATGTAACCTAAAGAGGCTACCTCCTGTATCCACAAAGGAACCTCAGTGGAGCCATAGAGACATCAAACCACCTACACAAATTTCAAACCAAAATTTATCCTATCTACAAGAAATGCAGGCATGGGGGATGAAGCAGACTGACAGAATGGCCAACCAATAACCGGCCCAACTTGAGACCCATCCCATGGCAAGCACCTAAGAGTATTAATGATAAGCTATTATGCATCTTGTCCTTTGAGTGGCTGTACTCAGCAGCTGACTCAGATATAGACACCCACAGCTATACAGTGGATGGAGTCTGGGGATTCTTATAGAAGACTAGGGGGATAAATTGTGGGCCCTGAGGGGATATAACCTGGACCTTCGGGGCTCTCAAGGTCTGAACCACCAACCAAAGAAACACACAGACTGGACCTGGCTTCTCCATTCATAAGTAGCAAATTTAAAGCTTGACCTTCATGTGGGTCCTGAACAACTGGAATGGGGGCTATCCCAAAAGCTGTTGCCTGTACCTTGGATATATATTCTACTAGCTTGGCTGTCTTATCTGGCTTCAGTGGGAGTAGAAACAGCAAACTTCGCAGAGACTTGAAGGCCAGGGTATGGGTAGGTGGGATTACCAAGGGGGCCCACTCAGAGGAGAAAGGGAGAGTGATGGGGGGAAAGCTTGTGGGAAGGGGGGACTGGGGAGGGGGGCAGTGAGCAGGATGTAAAGTGAATAAGGAAAAAATAAAATAAAATTAAAAAATGTTCTACAGTCTTGGATGCTTCATTGTCTTTCAACTGCAGGGAGATCCCTGCCATTTACCAAGATTTGAGGTTAACTAGTCCACAACTATGCTGTCTAAGTATGTTGTTAATTTTCTCAGCAACTGAAGGCTACTATCAGTTGCCCTTCAGTTAGGGATAATTCATAGCCTTGTCCTTTTTAGATACAATGGAGAGGTATTCTGAGATCTGATTTATTCTATAAGCCAAAGATCCAAATCTTATCAAATACTGAATTAGTCCAGGACAAGGACAATAACCTAAGTATGAGGAGAAGGTCTTCCAGGTCTCTGGGAGGCACTAACTACAGACTTGGATGCTCTTGAAAATGAGGTCTTCAGCAACACTGGAGGGAAGGATCATTCTCTGATAACAGTGGACTCTACTTCACAAGGAACTAAGAAAGTCCTTTTATGCAAGGCTTTAAATATGTATATTCATTCATGATTTGTTTTTTAACTAGAGACATTTGTATTTGTATTTTACCTTGATTTATGAGTATATAAAATCACTCAGGTCAGACATGCAGTAGTAAGAAGTCATAGAGAATGTATTTTAGGTGGAGTGGTCTAATAGTTCAACATAGGAGCTTCCAGGAACAGGAGCCCTCAAAGCAGTTGCATCAGAGGCCAGGTAAGTGTAGGCAGGCCAGAGATGTACAGGATCAGGGCACCACACCTCATGGTGACAGGGGTAGGGACCAGCACAGGAGTGATTTAACAGGTCACCTGGGGCCTCGAGAGGCAGAGTATAACTGATTGAGTGCAGATCTGTGGAACTGGCTTCATTTGTTCTATTAGGCCTGCTAGTTTTCTCAGCTGAGCAACCACTACAAAAGATATGCTAGATGAATCCTGGTGCCAACTGAGGGAAAACTTGAGTCAGTATCTCCAAACTCATGCTATAGGTATGTGTACCTGTAAGGTGGGTAGGAATGGATGTGGTATTCATCTTGTCTGCTTTCTTATCCAATTGATTACTTCCTATTTTAAGTGTCATGTGTTTGCCTTTCCACCTAACATTTTTAGGTGAGTTTCTCTTCATAAATGCTTCTTTCTTCCTCCAACCAGTGGCATCTTTGCACAATAATTGTTAAGCCATGCCTTCTACCTCACCTGATAGACCTACGCGAGGCTTCTTTTCTCTACACCTGCTCTCTTCTCTGAGATCACTAGTGCTACAGGGTGATGATTATTATGCACCATTTCTATGCTATCACAGTGCATTGACCCTCAGATACAAAACGTTTTGAGGACAGTAGCTGGTGCCTAGGTGAAGAGTCTTGAAAGAGCTTGTGGATGATATGTATTAGTCCCCCAGGGGAAAATAGCTGTTCAACACTATTACCTACCTAGTCCTCTCCTGAACTGAAAGCCCCCACTGAAAGAGGATATTGATAAGAATGGTAATTTGTAGCATTTTTTTAATGTGGGTAAAGACCTGGTCTGATAAGGATGTACATCTGCTAGGTAGCTTTTACTGTCCCCTTGTGGCTGTCTATTTTGTGTGTGACACTTTAGTATTCTGTGACTCAGAGAGGAAATGAGACTTCCCATCCTAATTGACTTAATTACTAAACCCTCACCTTGGGTTAAATCATTCTTACCAAAAGGACTTAGACCCACTAAGTTGCCCATGATAGAGGACTCTTCAAGACAGCATTCAGGTCAAAATCAGGCAGCTGCTAAACCCTCAGTCTCACTTTCCTCGGTTTTACAGGGTGTTTAGGACAAAGACCTCATTTTTAACCCCTTTCCATGCACCCTCTGCCCAGGATAATATATATATTATATATAATATATATATTATATATATATATATAATAGAACTACATATGTAATGCCATACAGTATCTATACATTAATTTTATATTATATTAAATATATGCAAGCTGTTATATAAAAATGCTAAATGTCAAAACATATTCTCCAAAGTGAGAATGAAAGTGTCACCATCTCAGTTTGGTTTTTGATCACAAAAACAAAACAAAACAAAACAAAACAAAAAACAAAACAAAACAAACATGAGACACTTATCAAAGACTACATTTTGTGTGTGTGTGTGTGTGTGTGTGTGTGTGTGTGTGTGTGTGTGTTTGTTTGTTTGTTTTCCAAGACAGGGTTTCTCTGTGTAGCCCTTGCTGTCCTGGAACTCACCCTGTAGAGCAGGCTGGCCTCAAACTCAAAAGTCTTCCTGCCTCTGCCTCCCAAGTGCTGGGATTAAAGGTGTGCACCACCACTGACGGACTACTACATTTTTTATTCAACTGTAATTTATTGTCATTCATTAAATTCAATCAAATAAAAAATATAATAAATATTCTGACACAGCCAGTCTGAAAGCCACTAATGAAACAACAAGCTTTCTTGTCGAGGTAGGATGGTAAGACCAGATAGAAATTATTTTGTTTTCTGTAATTAAATCATGCTTCCATAAACCAAGAAACTGTTCACATGCAGTGACAGCCCTGATGCTCATGAGACAAACAGCTTCACCCTGAGCACAGATGTGTTCCTCCTGGCCACATTCCCACATTGTGTGCTAGTACTGCATGCACCATTCAAACGGCACGTAGTGCATTCAGGACCAAGGGAGGAGTGAACGAAATTCAACACCTGTGAACTTTGCCAGAAACTCTTGGTGCTTGTATATATGTCATCATTTTGTATTGTTTAGGTCATTTTACAACCAGGAGACTTTAATGTTGAGAAATTTCTCATGTGATGAGTCATGACCCAGAATTTAAGAACAATAAAGTTTTGGAGAGAAATGACACAGCCAAGACTGCTTGTGTGAAGGACACAATAAGAAGCTGAAGGACAGACTTAATGAAGATGATGATAATGATAATAACAATAATAGGGCTAGAGAGATCGCTCAGTGGTGAAGTGCTCTTCCAGAGGTCCTGAGTTCAATTCCCAGCAGCCATTCCATGGCTTATAACCATCTGTAATGGGATCCGATACCCTCTTCTAGCGTGTCTGAGACAGCTACAGTGCACTCATATAAATAAAATAAATAAATAAATCTTAAAAAATATTAAAAAAAATATTAAAAAATACCAATAATAGGCTTTGTCCCACTGAGAAGCAGAGAACAAGCTTCAGAAATCCAGAGTGGAAGGGTACAAGAAAAGAGGAACAACAGTTGCACAAAACAAAGCAAGCAGAACTCAGGGTGAACTGCTGTGTCCTTTAGTAAGGAGAAAGTGTGAGCCACTTTCAAAGTAAACCACAGACAACCATTCATTCATTCCTGCACAGTACCTGTGTTTGCTTAAGCCACCCGCAGACATCTTTCTCATGCATTGCTTGCTTCAGTCATAAAATGAGAAGTGCTGTTTGTACTGCTTATGTGCTCCAACACCTCCAGCTCTGTCATTCCCTCATTCAGATCTGCAGCATTTCCTTTGATCTGTGGTGGCTCAGTCTCACTGGTTGAGGTGGGTGGACACAGCTCTACCTTCAGAGCCAGCCCTGTGCCCTCATGAGCCTTGAATCCAACTTCAGATTTTTCCAAGACCATGTTACCTCAAATTGTTTTGTCAGTTCAGAGAGCCAGGGGTAGCACACATCTCAGAGCAAATTTATTATTTAAAGGTAAACTTTCTTAGGGTTCTGAGATCAGGGAACTTTGCTGTGTAAACTGTCTCAATTTGCCCTGCTACAGTCCCTGGGTAAGTGTAGTTCTAGAAGTTCTCAATCCATGAAAATCACAATTGACCCCTTTGAGGATCGAATGCCCCTTTCACAGGAGTCTCATAAGACCATCGGGAAACACAGGTATTACGTTATGGTTCATAACAGTAGCAAATTCAAAGTCATGAAATAGCAACAAGAATAATCTTATGTTTTGGGGCTACCACAGCATATGGACCTGTATTAAAGTGATGTAGCATTATGAAGGCCGAGAACCACTGTACGGGAGAGCCTGGGAAGACCAGACACAGGCTGGAGGATTTGGGGAGCAGAATGTCCTCAGGTTTGGAAGTTCCCAGGGAGAAAATAAAATAAATAACATTTCTCAGCACTGAGCCTGACCCAGCTGTGACTCAGACTCTGAAGCCTCTTGTTACCCTTGGTGGCTGTAGACAGAATCCTGAGGTGCCCTGGCTGCTCACGATATCCCTGCTAGTGGAGTGATTATTACATGGTAGGCTTTGGAAATCCTTAGACCCCATACTGATATGCATTCTGTGGATCTCTCACTGCACTGGGAAAAATGCTCTCAGCCATCCCAGGGAGAGGGAATCTGAGAAATTCTCTAAAGGAGAGGGAATTCGCAGTCCTATGCAAACCTACCTGTGGCCAGTAGAGGGACCTCATCTACAAGAAAGAATATTATCTCTGGATGACATCAGACCCTAGTCCAACACAGACTCCAGCAACAGCGTCTGCAAGCTCTGCTGACCATCACATGCTCATGTAGTCTGTACTCTTGTCTCCAGGGACTCAAAAAAAAAAAAACAATTTGCAGCTCCAAAAGCCATTTTGCAACTCCAAATTTATGCTTTTATTCCTGGTATTATGGTTTTTCTCAATTCCTATACATTTATAAAGAATATATACATATGTGTATACATACACACACACACACTCACACACACACACACACACATACACACCCACACATATATTTATATTCAACATTTAAAAATAATTTTGGTTTTGTTATATCAGACTTTTATTTAAGTTTATGTTTTTCTATTTTGAGATAATACTTATACTTTTTCTTTGGTTTCTTCTCTTATTTTTTCTTCTTCCACTCCCTCCTGCCTCCTTTGATCTACATTTTGCAGTGGTGTTTGCTAAAATACCATTATATTTCTGTCATGGATAAGCTGGAAGAGTAATTCTCTTTTCCCCAGTATGTTGTTCAGTAATTTACGTCTAAGTTCAGCATTCTCTCTAAATTTCAGTCTGTCAACTGTAGACCACTTCTGCCCTAAGACTGTCCTCGAGTCTCACCTACTTCTGTATCTGCTCATTTGATAATCTGTTTCAGATGATGCTGTGTCTCTATTCTTTCATAGTGGAATAGAAAGCTTTCTATTAACGATTCTGTCTCTTTGAAGGTTGTTGATCTAACCAGAATTTCTAGATTTTTTCCCCATGATTCAATATGCATAGATTGTATGTTCTTAATGTACTCCATTTCTTTAGAACCTTTTGGTGAGTGAATTTCACATCATGCATTGAAATTCCAATGATCTCCCCATCCCTCCATATCTGCCTTCTGTCTTTGCAACCTCGCCTGTCCCCTGACTCCCCAAAACCAAAGTGAACAAAACATCTCACCATGGGAAGCTGTAGTAGGCCACAATGTGTCACACAGTACATCCTTTTGCTCAAACATCTTTACTTGCAAATGTTCATTGCAATGAGCCGTTGGCCTGGATTGAGGCCTCTGGCTTCTTCTGCTGCACTTTTAATACTGAATCCTCACCAGGACTCCTCTTAGATATCCTGCAGTTGCTCCATGTCACAGAGATCCTACATCTTTGCTTTTGCAGGACTAGCTCCTCAGGGCCTGCTCTCCTCTGCTGCCCAGGTGAAGGGTGGGGCCATCTTTGCATAGTGCTTGGATATCAACATAGACCCAGGCAGAAGCCCAGACCAGGGATGTCTACTTGGCCTTTGGTGGTAACATGGTCTACAGACATTGACACAGGTCCCTGCTGCTGCAGGGCTATGGACCAAGACATGGCCCTCAATGGCAGCACAGAGAAGGAGCTCACCATAGCCTCAGGTGTTCCTCACTACCCTCCTGTCTTTAGTTTGGCCTCTTTTCATTGCGCCACATAGTACTGATTATTTTTCTCTTCCATCTCTTCACCACTTACTGCCCATCTTACTCTGGTGCTCAGGCCTCTGGTTATCTTCTATCCTACATTAGCCACATGGCGGTAGGTGGCAGTAGTCTCAGGTGGCCTCCGTCCCACTCACCTTTCATGGATGTTTTTATTTCTTGATTTCGGTTTTACTTTCTCCCTTTAAATGTCAGATTTAATTTTTAAAGATTTATTTATTTTTATTTTATGTAATGTGTTTGTCTGTATGTACGTCTGTATACCACATTTGCTTGTTTCATAAGGAGGTCAGCAAAGGTCAGCAGATCTCCTAGAACTGGAGTTACAAAAGGTTGTAAAGCATCATGTAGGTGATGGGAACTGATTTATTTCTTTTTTTATTGGCTTAGGCTACATAAAGATGTACCTACTTTTTATTAATTTATTCATTCACTTTATTTCCTGGTAGCAGCCCTTTACTTTCTCTCCTCTCAGGACTACCTTCACAAATCCCTTCCCCTTTATCCCCTTCATTTCTCAGAGAAGGGGAAGCACCCTCCCCCCGCCCCACATCTTGAATACTTGGCTGCCCTGGGACATCAAGTCACAGCCAGACTAAACACATCCTCTCCCACAGAGGTCTGACCAGGTAGAACAGCCAAGGGAGGGGATTCACTGCTAGGCAAGAGTCAGAGACATCCCTAGCTCCAATTGTTAGAGGATCCACATGAAAACCAATCTGCATATCTGCTACAAATGTATAGGCAGCCTCAGTTCAGCTGCTGAACATGCGTTTGGTTGGTGGTTTAGTTTCTAAGAGCCACCATGGGACCAGGTTATTGGACTTCTTGGTTATTGATCTTCTTGTGGTATCCTTGAACCTTCTGGCTTGCTCTATTATATTCTGACTCTTTTGTGTGATTCCCCAAGCTCTCTGTGATGTTTGACTGTGGTGTCTACATCTTTTCATTCTGCTGGCTGCTGGTAAAGCATCTCAGATGACAGATATGCTAGGCTCCTCCTATCTGCAAACATAGTGTCAGGAGTTGGCTCTCTCATAATATTGGTCTTAAGTTGGGCCAGTTATTAGTTGGACATTCGTTCCATCTTCTCCATCTTTATCCCTGAGTATCTGTTAGGGAGGACAAATTTTGGGTTGAAAGTTTTGTGAGTAGGCTGATGTTTGAGTCCCTCTACTGGAAGTCTTACCTGACTACAGCAGATAGCCACTTCAGACTCAATATCACCTGCAGCTAGTCCCAGAGATTCCCCATACTGATTTCCATTCTCTCTCTCTCAGCTCTCTCCTGCACCTCCTCCCCACACATGATCTCCATCCCCTTTCCTTTCTTCAGCCCCTCTCTTACCTAGTTCTCTTCCTCGATCCACCTCTGATGTCTATTTTATTTACCCTTCTAAGTGAGATTAGTAATTCCTTTCTTGGGGCTTCTCTATTATATAGTGTTATTGTTTATATATGCTTAGCACAGGGAGTAGGATTTTTAGAAGGTGTTGCCCTGTTGGAGTAGGTGTGTCACTGTGAGGGTGGGGTAAAGACCCTTATCCTAGCTGCCTAGAAGTCAGTATTCTGCTAGAAGCCTTCAGATGAAGATGTAGAACTCTCATCTCTGCTAGAACTATGCCTACCTGGACACTGCCATGTTCCTGCCTTGATGATAATGGACTGAACTTCTGAATCTGTAAGCCAGCCCAAATTAAATGTGGTTCTTTATAAGACTTGCATTGGTCATGGTATCTGTTCACAGCAGTAAAACCCTAAGAAAGACAGATGTTAGTACCAAGGCTTGGGCTACTGCTGTAATGGGCCTGCCCATGTTTTGTTTGGCAGAATGTAGATTTTGGGAGTTTGGATTTGAAAAGCAGTAGAATTCTTTAAGTGGGGCTTAGTGGGACATCACAGTAGAAGTATGGAAGGCTTTGTTGCTGAGGGTGATTTTCATTGTGGAAGCCAGTCTCTAGACATTTCAGAGATGTGGCCAAAAGACTGCTTTTGTGATATTTTGGTGACAAATGTGGCTGCTTTTCGCTCTTGTCTGAAGAGTCTACCTAAAGTTAAGGTAAAGAGATTTATATTAATTGCATTGGCAAAAGAAGTCTCAGAAATGCCCAGCTTGGACTTTGTGCTCTAGTTCAGTCTTATGAAGAGCATATCTTTTCCCAGATGAGTTCTGAACAGGTGATGTGGCCATTTTTACTATGTTAATTCTACAGATTCACGATCTTTCCAACTTCTGATAACTTCCTCAATTTTTTTTGAAGTCCATGTCATACAAGTCTTTCCGTTGCTTGGATAGAGTTATACCAAGATATTTTATATTATTTGTGGCTATTATAAAGGGTGTCATGTCCATAATTTCTTTCACAGCTCATTTCTTCTTTGTATAAAGGAAAGCTACTGATATTTTTGAGTTGATTTTGTATCTAGACACTTTGTTGAAGGTGTTTATCAGGACTTGTCTGGTAGATTTTTTAAAGTCACTTATATATACTATCATGTCATCTGTGAATACTGACACTTTGACTTCTTGTCTTCTTTGTATGCCCTTGGTCTCTTTTGGTTGTCTTATTGCTCCAGTTAGAATTTCAAGTTGAATAGATACAGAGAGAATGGGCATCCTTGTCTTGTTCCTAATTTTAGTGGAATTGCTTTAAGTCTCCCTCCTTTTAATTTGATGTTGGCTACTGGCTTTTTGTATATTGTATTTATTATGATTAGGAATGAACCTTGTATTTCTAATGTCTATAAAACTTTTAACACAAAAGGATGTTGGATTTTATCAAGGATTTTTCAGCATCTAATGAGATGATCATGTGTTTTTTCTTCTTCAGTTTGTTTGTGTGTTCATTATCTATAACATCATTAATGGATATTTTTGTATATTTGTATATTTTAGCTATTCTTTTGAAGATATAGTAGAATTCTGTGCTAAAACCATGTGAGCCTGGGCTTTTTTTATGTGTGTGTGGGAGGGAGACTTTTAATAACTGCTTCTATTTCCTCAGGGGATTTAGGAGTTTTTATATCATTCTTGTGATCTTGATTTTACTTTGATAAGTAGTATCTGTCTAGAAAATCATCCATTTCATTTCAATTTTTCAATTTTGTGGAGTACAGGCTTTTGAAATAAGACCTAATGAATCTTTGGATTTCCTCAGTGTGTCTTGTCATGTTCCTCTTTTCATTTCTGATTGTGTTTCTTTTCTCAAAGAACAAGCTCTTGGTTTTGTTGATTACTTGTATTGCCCTATTTGGTTCAACTCTTAATTTCAGCCCTGAGTGTGATGATTTCCTGACATTGAGTCCCCTTGGGTGTCTTTGTTTCTTTTTGTTCTGGAGCTTTCAGGTGTGCTTTTATGTTGCTAATATGAGATACCTCCAATTTCTTTACGAAGACACTAAGTGCTATGAACTTTCCTCTTAGCATTGCTTTCATTGTTTACCATAAGTTTGGGTATGTTGTGCCTACATTTTCATTGAATTCTAGAAAAGCTTTAATTTCTTCCTTTATTTCTTTCCTGACCCAGTCTTCATTCAGTAGAGAGTTGTTCAGTTTTCATGAGTTTGTGGACTTTCTGCTGTTTCTGTTGTTGAATTACAGCTTTAATCCATAGTGGTCTGATAAGATACACAGGGTCATTTCAGTTTTATTGAATATGTTGTGGCTTGCTTTTTGACTGACTATATGGTCAGTTTTAGAGAAGGGTCCATGTGTTGCTGAGGTGTTTGGGTGAGATATTCTATAGATATCTATTAGGTCCATTTGATTCATAATGCCTGATAAATTCATTATTTTTCTGTTTAGTTTCTCTCTCAATCACCTGTACACTGGTAAGAGTGTGGCAATGAAGTTTGCTGCTATGAATGTGTGGAGTGTAATTTACGCTTTAGTAAAATTTCTTTTATGAACATGGGTGCCCTTGCATTTGGAGCATAGATGTTCAGAATTGAGAGGTAACCTTGGTGGATTTTTTTTCTTAGATGAGTACGAAGTGTTCGTCCCCATACTTTTGCTTAAATTAAATTTAGTTGAAAGTTTATTTTATCAGATTTTAGAATGGCTACTCGAGTATGCTTTTTTGGTCCATTTGCTTGTAAAATCCTTTTCCAGCCCTTTATTATGAGGAAATGTGTATCTTTTTGCAGAGTTGTGTTTCTTGTATGCAACAGAATGATGGATCCTGTTTCCCTTCCATTCTGCTAGCCTGTGTCTTCATATTGGAAAACTGAGCCCCTTGATGTTCACGAAAATTAGTGATCAGCAATTATTTTACATTACTTTGGTATTGGTGGTGGCAGTATGTAGGTGTGTGTGTGTGTGTGTGCATGCACACACACTTCCTTGGTTTTGGTTTGCTGGTGTGGGATTATTCATTTCCTGTGACTTTTTTTGGTTGTAATTAGCTTCCTTAGATTGGAGTTTCCCTTCTAGTATCTTCTATAGAGCTGGATTTGTGGAAAGATATTATTTAAATTTACTTTTGTCATGGAATATTTTGTTTTCTCTATCTATGGTGATTAAAAGTTTTGCTAGGTATAGTAGTTTGGGCTGACATCTGTGGTCTTTTAGATTCTGAAAGGGATCTGCCTAGGTCCTTCTTTCTTTTATGGTCTCTATTGAAAAGTGTCATGCAATTTTCATAGGTCTGAGTTTATATGTTACTTGGCTGGCTGCTTTTACAATTATTTCTTTGTTCTGTATATTTAGTGTTTTGATTGTTATGTGGCAGGAGGAATTGCTTTTCTTGTCAATTTGCTTGGTGTTCTGAGAGCTTCTTGCACACTTATAGGCAGCTCTTTCTTTGTGTTAGGGCAATTTTTCTTTTATAATTTTGTTGAAGATGTTTTCTAGGCCTTTGAGCTGGGAATCTTCTTCTATTTCTATTATTCTTATATTTGTTCTTTTTATATTTTCCCAAATTTTCTGGATGTAATTTTGTCATGAAATTTTCAATTTTGCATTTTTGGCTGATGCATTAATTTCTTCTCTGGTACCATCTACACTTGAGATTTCTTGTATTTGGTTGGTGATGATTATTTGTGTAGTTCCTGTTCTCTTTCCTATGTTTTCTGTCTCCAGAATTGCCTCAGTTTATGTTCTCTTTGTTGCTTCCATTTTCATTTTTCAGGCCTTGAACAGTTTTATTTATACCTTTCACCTATTTGATTGCATTTTCCTGTATTTCTTCATATTTATTTGCTCCCTCTTTTAATGTCTCTACCTGTTTGAATGTATTTTTTTCTGTTTTTCTTTTT
>NW_022196913.1:65902593-65911620 GCF_008632895.1 Mastomys coucha
CCTCCGCCTCCCAAGTGCTAGGATTAAAGGCGTGCGCCACCACCGCCCGGCTTTTTTCTGTTTTTCTTAAGGGATTTATTCATGTCCTCTTTAAAGGCCTCTATTGTCTTTATAGAATTGGGTATAAGATTCTCTTTTGCTTCAATTTCATTAGGATATCCAGGGTTTGTCGTAGCAGGATAGCTGGGCTCTGGTGGTGCCTTATGGCCCTGTATCTTCCAGACTGTTTTTTAAGCTCTCTTTTAGGAAACTGATTTTTCCCTAGTGTTGGATGGATGATCCCAATGGCAGCAGAATTTCTCAGGAATTTGGGGGAAACAGTGGGCCAAACAATATAGGTCAGGGTACTCTATTCTGTTGGCTGTGCCATGGGCATACCCTACTGTGTAGGCTGTGTCCCAGTCAGCTCCAGCTGTGGTGGTGGTCAAATACAACTAGAAGAGTTGGTGGAGCTGGTTAGCTCTGGGGCCCCAAATGTTTCCAATGGAAATCAGGATGCTTTGGGCATCCCACAAGTCTCCTGTGAACCAAGGAGCAAGGCCACAGCTAGATAATGGGGCTTTGAGCTGGGATTCTTTCCTTCTTCTATTCCTAGGTTTGGTCTTTTCATAATGTCCCACATTTCCTGGATGTTTTGTCTCAGAACATTTTTTTAGATCTAATATTTACTTTGACCTACATATCAGTTTCTTCTTTTGTGTCTGAAAAACCTGAGATTTTCTCTTCTACCTCTTCTATTATGTGGGTGAAGCTTGCAGTTGTAGTTTCTGCTTGAATTTCTAAATTTCTGATTTCCAGAATGTGTGTGTGTTTCCTTTTCCTGGATTTCTTTAGGGGATTCATTCATTTACTACAACTTTTGTTTACTGCATTTCTTTTTTTTTTCTTTTTTCTTTTTTAGTTTCCTTGAGTTCGTGGGGTTTTTTCATTCGATATTAGATAGTTTCTTTATTTACATGTAAATTTCTCCTTCCCAGTTTCCCCTCCAAAAAACAAAGAAACAAACAAAAACAATAACAACAAACCCCTGTTGCCTCCCCCCTCCCCATGCCTGCCACCCCACCCTCTCCCACTTATTGGCCCTGGCATTCCCCTACACTGGGGTACAGAACCTTCACAGGGCCGAGGTCCTCTCCTACTATTGATTGAACTGAGTACAGGGTCCCCAGTGAAGGAGTTAGAGAAAGGACCAATGGAGCTGAGGGGTTTGCAGCCCCTTAGGACGAACAACAATATGAACTAACTAGTACCCTCAGAGCTCCCAGGGACTAAACCACGAACCAAGGAGTGCACATGGAGGGGTCTGATTGTTCTGGCAGCATGTGTACAGTAGATGTTTACTGCATTTCTTAAGAGATTTTTTTTTTCAATTTCTCCTTAAGGACCTCTATCATTTTCATACAGGCAGGTATAAGGTCTAATCCTTCTGCTTCATCTAAGCTGGAATATTAACGGGTTGCTGTTGTAGGATAGCCACATGTTATTGTTTGTGTTTTTATGCTGGCATGTAGTTTCTGGGATTGGAGTGATTATAGGTCTAGGTGATGCTTTCTGGATTTGTCTTTGTTGAAGTGGATGGTTATTTCTTGAATTTTGGTTCTTTTCTGGATTTTCAGAGTACAATGGCTGTGTTTTCCTGGTAGGGACTTTTCTTTGGACCTGAAAGTTGAGGCAGTTGAAGATTCCAGCTAAATGTGTTTCTGGGTATTGGGATCTTACTTTCAGGAACAGGGAAGGGATAGGCAGAGCTCTGAAGGGGTTCATAGGGTGAAGTAGAACAGAGCAGTAAACCAGGATTTGCTTATTGGAATCTGGTAAACATTAAGAGATTTACCCCAGGGGTTTTTACCGAGCACCAGGGATGAGACTAGGAATCTGCTTGTGAAGGGACAGATGAAATGGGAGAGAGCTTTAGTCAGTCTACCTACTTCCTTGTGTGGAGTGTTTTCTAAGTTATCAGAGAATACTTGATGTAGTTAGGGGTTGAGCTAAAACAGCAAGTGAGGAGAGGGATGTTAAGTGATGATGGTTTGTGGGATCCACAGGAAATGAGGCATCAGAGAGGGAAGGCTGCAGCTGGTGTTCTGCTTCAGAGACTGGGGGGGACTGTATCTGAAGAAGTAGAAAGAGAGGCGTGGATATGCCTTCAGCATACTTGTTGCCCAGGTCCTATTGTCAGCATATTATTTCAGACAACTCTACATGAGTTGCAAGAATAACATCATCTACTACTATCTCACTTCATGTTTTATTGCAAAGCAAAGAACATACACCAGGGGGCAGCAAGCCTTTCTGTATAGAGCCATATTATTCCTGATTCTTTTCCTCCTTTCCTTCCCCCCTTGTTTGTTTACTCCTTCCTTCCTTTCTTTTTCTTTCTCTCTCTTTCTTTCCCTCCCACAATATATCCAAAGTCTTAGATGTGTGAGTATTTTGTAGCTGTATCTATTTGGACTAGGTTCTACAACTCTGTATTCTCATTGATTGTGGTTTTATGAGTGGTTGCAAAGAGACATTTTCTTGATGATGGGTGACACCTATACTTATTTGTGAGTATAAGAACAATATTTATATAGTATTGTCAGGGATTGTGTTGATTTAGTAAATTATTGCTTGTAGATCCTTCTCCTTCTACAAATGTGATTTCCGTAGTACCTAGTTACCTAGATTTCCAGTACCAGACACAGAATCCCTCTTGTTGAGCATGTCTTATGGCCAATAGAGAGCCATTGGTTACCACCACGGTAAACCATTATTCCTGAAGACACCATGTACGTGATCCCAAAGACCTATGATCTGAAACTGATGTGAATGTCCCTTCCCTGAAGAGTAGTTTTCTTGGTTTTATGTTTGGCATATATTTTGATATTTATTTATTTAAGATTTCTTGATGAAATCACATGGAGGTTTTAAAATAGGTCCTTGTGACTATTGTAGATTTTATTGACATCTGCTGTAATGTCTCCTTTCTTGTTTCTAATTTTATTAATTTAGGTCGTCTTTTAGTCTCTTTCAATTTGGCTAAAGATTTACAAATTTGTTTATTTTTTTCAAAGAACAAACTTGGTTTCACTGATTTTTTTCATGTTTTAGAAAAAAGTGTCTTTAATAGTCATTCTTTCATGTAATGTGCTTTGATCAAATTCACTCACTATACTTTCTTCTTCAACCCACCCCCCCAATCCTCCTTCTCTCCCTTTCCTTCAAACTGATCTGTCATCCTTATTTTTAAAGTTTCTGTTACCTACAGAGTCCCCTCATTGCATGTGGAGTGTGGGTAGCCTACCAGGGTTCACTTCTCTGAACAAATGTGATCTCTCCTCCCAATAAACCATCAACATTCAATAGCTTCTCAGATGCGATGAAACTTCCTTTGTGCCTTTCATATATATGCTGGGATCTTTGCTCACTTCATTTTCTGTAAATCATATGCATATCATCCCAGACACTATGAAGATTCACTCTTCTCATTGAAGATAGAAGACCAAATGTATAGAATCAGAGAAATAAAAAGGAGCAGAAAAACAGTCACTGAAAAAATTGGAAGGAAAAGGGAAGGAAAGATAAAGATAAGATGGATAATGTTTTGTCAGTCCAATTGAGGGGAAATTACTCTATCCACCTATACAACTACAGTCTAAAACAAGTAGCTAGAAACTTCCAGATGTCTCCAGAGGATTCCTTGAAATTCTAATATTTGAATATATTTCAACTGCAGTTACACTGATTGTGTTTGTGTGTGCATTTTTGCACATATAAACCGAATTAAAAATTGCCCCATAAAGGACCAATATTATGCCTCAGTTAAATTAAAAGTTTTTTTTTAATATTCAAAGCCAGGCAGTGGTGGCACATGCCTTTAATTCCATCACCTGGGTGGCAGAGGTAGGTGGATTTCTGAGTTCGAGGCCAGTCTGGTCTACAGATTGAATTCCAGGACAGCCAGGGCTATACAAAGAAACCCTGTCTCAAAAAAAAAATTCAAAAGCAAAGCAATTTAGATTCCCTTACACCTTTTAGTCAAGCTTAATTAAAATAAAGGAGTATGAAAGACACAGGCTGTGAGAAGTTGGAGTCAAATCTGCTTAGGCCAGTTGCATTATTCACTTGGGCTAAGAATAGTACTAAATGTTTGAGCCCATGTATATAAAGTTGTATATGAATTTATGTTAATATATACATACATACATACATATATACATACATACATACATACACATTGTTTTTCATACATACATGGCCTTGGTGTAGTTTAGTGCATCAGGTAATATACTTAAGATTTAACAACAGTCACCAATAATACAATAGGATAGTGGTGCCTACGAAGAATTATATCAAAATGCTTCTGTTGCCACTCAAGTATGGTGGGGCACTAATGATTCTGGAAGTGTCACCTGAACCACAGTCCTGTGATGACCTTGATGTCTCTGACACAGTAATAGGGAAGTTAGTATGTAGTTGAGGTGTTACACAAGGGAGAGGCACAGCTCAGCACAATGCTGTAGAATAGCACACTGTGTCATCACAATTCACAGAGAATTGAAAGTTGACAAATTCATGATGGTTAAAAAGTGTCAGTCCCAGAGATGTTCATATAATCTTTTAGACCAAAGTTTCTGGTATATAAAACCCTGTAAGCAGTCCATAATTGAAATGAAATAAAGACTATCACAGAAGAGCTACTCACTGTTCACTAAGGCCACCACCATGCTCAGTACTGTCTTCAAGATAAGTTACATGTTTGATCACATATGCACACACACACACACACACACACACACACACACAATCATTTTGCAAAACAGAAAGAAGCTATAAACTATATTTCAATTTAACCTTTTAAAAGACACCATTTGCACAATCACGAAAACTGAAAACCAAATTACTGCAGGAGTCATGAAGACACTTCAGTACAGAATTTAATTATAGTAGTTGCCATGTTGTTGTAGAACAAGTGGGTTTCAGATTCCACACCACAAGGTGGCTTTTTATCTAATTAACTCTTGAAAGCACTCGGGAGAGACTGGTTACTATGAAATGGAAGACCCTAAATGCTGTCTCCACCATGTTCTCCTTTGTGACCAACAGATGATTCAGAATATATTGGGGTAGCTGGCAAGTGAAGCAATTCCACAGTGATTGTTGTGATCTTTGGCAATCTTCATGTAGCCATCCATGCCCCATTCTTCACCCCAGCTAAAAGGAAATGTGTATTTAATTTATTATAAAGAACATGAACTTATTGCAACTGCTACCAAGAGGTCAACTTAACAAAAGGAGCAGAAAAAGTTGAAGGCCTGCTCCTGAGTACCAAGAGGCACCTAACACAAGACCACAACAGAGAAAGGGTAGCTCAATGCTAATACATGTATGAGATTTTTAAAAGCAATGGCACAAAATGACACTGATACCAAAGAAAGTAGTAATAGAATGGGAAGGTTATGATCACACATATGTGAGTAGGTTCTCCAAGTTGTAGGAGAGCTCAGAGGTATCAATTTAAAGAGCTGTTTAAAAGCCAGATTAACACAGTAGTGTCCCTACAGTATAAGTCCTCCACATATAGAGACAGACATACCTGGAGGAAGGGGGTTAGCCAGTCTAGACAATAAACTTCTAGATCAGTGAGACACTCTGCCTTAATATAGAAGACAGATAATGATTAAAAGACAACTGATGTTAACATCAGGTCTCAATTGCACATACAGATGTTTGTGCATGCAGGTACACATACCTCATTCATATACATGAGAAAACAAGAACAGACTTTGTTCCATTTAAGTGGGACAATGTTTTCTAGACTGTATACTCAAACATTGACTGCAAGAAATAATCCATTTGTGTATCCTCTGGAGGGGCACCCAGTGCTCTTAAATACTGAACCATCTTTTTAGCCCCTGGAATTTCAAATATAAAAATTTTTGACAGTTATACCTGTTCTTGATCAGCCAGTAGTGATTCCCATCTTTTTCATTTCCCTCGAATCCATAGCCAACCACCAGAACTGCATGATTCACAAAATAACTGCTGCAATTTGGCTCATGATAAATACCTGAGAAATAAAATGGAAGTTAACATAAGATGCAAAGGATGCATGACAGTGAGCACTGCCACCAACCATAGGGAGGCATTTTCAAAGATCTCTGAAATGATGTAAATCACAATCAGATGCAAGAGTAAAATGAATTGGTAGTAAGAGTACTAATATATGTATGTGTATGCATATATACAGTTTCACATAAAACTGAAGAAAACAAAGGAAGCCTAGATTTGTTGATAAACACTTGCCTAGGTGTCAGGAGACTCTCTTGTACTGTATAGAAGCATCACAGGTCAAAAAATGCTATTGGCCTATTAGCTCAGTCAGGAATAGTGAGGTTAAGTTCTGGTACAGATAGAGGAGACTTATGAGAAAATTGTTAGCCACAGGAAGATTCATCCCAGACACAGAATAAGACGGTCATATGAAACCGAGGATCAGGTAGCTAGCTGAATGACAGAAGTTAGAATAAAATAAACAGGTAATTAAGATATGAGCTAGTTGCTGAATATGTCTAAACACTTATTTACATATAATTAAGTCCCAGAGTCATTATTTTGGAGAACTGAGAAAGTGTGCCATTATACCTAGGAGCATATAAAAATATTTAATTTTTTCCCTAGAATCTCATGCCAAGTAAGTCGCTAAATAGAAGTTACTTAATTCGAGACTCATTAATAACTTGATTTCATATGTATAGTCTCTACAAAAAATCTAAAGCATCCACCAAATTGAAGACAGTTTAAAAATTAGTTCAAGACAAATTTTATAGCATATGATATACTTACTTTCATAAGATGGTCATATCAGTTAAAGATAGAACTCAATATGATTGGGTAGGGAAGGAAATCGAGAAAGCCAAACTCACATACAATCTTTTACATAAGAACATAGCATGGCATTGGGATGCCACCAAATTTTTCCTTTTTCCCACATCTAGGAGGAAATATGCTTACCTCCACTGTAGAATCTGAAAGAGTCATGAGAAGCATCGACTGCCGCAGAGACGGGCCCAATAGATGCTACAGCAACCCATAGGTAAATCTCATTTGGTGGGAGATTCACAATGTCTGTGATATTAGCACTCACATTCTCACTATGGTACCTGCAGGGTCCTTCCTTTGAACAGTAAAGAGATAAGAGGCTCAGTTACTTACACCTGCCTTCTGAGGAGTATGAATCAGAACCACAGCACTGCTAAGCACCCCCATGTCTTCACTGTTACAAGTCATTCCACGAAGTGAAATAAATTAAAAGATCTGGAACTGAGAATCCATTCTAATGCCTTCAATGACACCTCACAGGTTTTCCTGTCCATAAGAAAATTTCATACAGAGAAATCTTCATTATATGTGGAAAGGTTTGTATATTTTCCATGTGCATCGGAAGCAGGGACAACTACATGGAAGCCATCACCTTAGAAGCTGTTCAATGTCTGATATGGCAGACATTGTAATGAGAGCAACTAAATTACTAATAATTACAATTAACTAGAGAATCTAACTTCCAACGGGAGTTCAGAAGACAAAGGATTATTTATGGAAGTGTCTTCATGCTTAAGGGTGAGATATAATGACAAAATAAGAAGTCCTCTTACTTTTCCTTCATATGGATAGGTTCTCTCAGCCTCAAGACCTTTATTTTCCAAAACATACTCAAATGCTTGGTGTGCAGTACCCGAATGGCAGCCTTTGTTTCCTACAGTTTTAGAACAGTCCACAAGGTTCTGCACACTTAGAGGGGTGAGGTTGCCAGTTTTCGAGAACATCTGACCTTCTATGGCACCAGCTGCAGCAAAAGCCCAACAGGAGCCGCATTTACCCTGAGTCAGGAAGAAAATATTGTCATACATAAACAAATACCAATGCCAGAAACAACATAGACAGCACAATGACTTATGGAAATGATGTATTGGCAGTTGCTAGATGCCAAGGGAAGGATGGTACTCTCCTAAAGGCCATGACTGCTGGCATTTTGTACATACCCCTGATGGTGGTCACGTACAGGAACATTTGAGCAGCACCTATTGTATTTATTGGTTATTAATGACATCAGAAACAACAAAAGAAATGAATTGCAAAGATAAATGTGGTAGAGGACGTTAGCTAGAGAGAGGATTATGTGGTGGATTTCTAGGATAAATATCCATTGTATATATATATATATGAAGTTTTTACAGAAGAAAAAATGAACTGCACATCCCTCTACACTCAACACCCACCCAGAAATGTCAAGTAATTTATTTTTAAAGTGATTTAAGAAAGGGGGTATGTGCCACTGTCTTACCTGATTCCGCACAGGAGTCACATAGCCTTCCTTTCTCCAATCCTTATAATCAGGTAAACCAATAGACACATGTTTCTGGGCACGTGGGTCCGTCACGGCAGCAGGAATTAGAATATTGCTCATCGATTTTCTGAATTCTTCACTAGTCTTTAAAGAAAATAACATTAATAAAAAACAAAGCAACACACACACACACACACACACACACACACACACACACCATACCACATACAAGACTCCATGTAAAACACTTAAGACAACACAGTGTGAAGTAATCCATGTCACACTTACCATATCAGCAAAGGCATTCATTTTCATGGTGAAGCCATTCTTCCCCAGGCCATTCTCCTGGTTGTGCAGTTTAATCATTTTCATGTTTTCTTCCCATATTGCTCTCTTCAGTTCTTCTTCCTCCTGTAAATGAGCACAATGGATGCCATTTCTTTCTAAATTCCCAGAGAAGCTGACTACGTGTAGTTACTGCTGCAGGTGAGCAGAGATCAAGAAGAGTGGGCTCGGCATACTATACCCACACATTCTCCACATACTGAGGAAAACAAAATATGGCCAGCCCATGCTCACAAAGATTGTGATTAGATAATCTCACAGTGAAGGTGTGTGCGTGTGCGTGTGTGTGTGTGCGTGTGCGTGTGTGTGTGCATGTGTGTGTGTGTGCGTGTGGGTGTGGGTGTGCGTGTGTG
>NW_022196913.1:65911630-65912191 GCF_008632895.1 Mastomys coucha
GTGTGTGTGTAGGGGTTTTGTGGGATCTCTAATGTGCCTAGACACTTGCAACAGCAATGACAATTCACTCTTAGGTCCTTCTGCACAGTTTCCAGTTTACCAACCGAGCTGTATGATTTTGTATATTTAATCTTCCAGTCTCTCCATTCAGTATCCAAATTACGATCATGTGCTGGGGCACCTGAGGTCGCTCCAAAGCACAGTATGACCAGAAAGACAGTGGGTGTCATGTCTCAAGAACCTGGAGAGAGATGAGAGATGAACACATGACTACACCAATATTGTTTAAATGTCTTCTTACTCTTTCCTAAGAAAACAAGGCATCCATGGTCAATAAAATTCTTTGAAATATTTTTCCAAATCCTTTTTGAAAGACTGTTAAAAAAAAGCTTGGGTTAAGTTTAAAATAAATTAACTGTGTGTAGTTATTAGATCCAAAGCAAAATGAAGAGCACATGCCCAGAATTCTATCAATGAAAACTTCAGGTATATTTTATCTTATTATTTGAGAAAGATTTCCCTAAACACTGAGGACCAGAAGTAAAAACAAAACAAAAGACA
>NW_022196913.1:65912280-65922003 GCF_008632895.1 Mastomys coucha
AAAAACAAAAAACAAAAAAAAACCCCCAAAACAAATAAACAAAAAAAAAACAAAAACAAAAATAAACATACACACACACACACAAAAATCCCACATGAACTTAGGATATCAGTGACTCTTGATTTATACCAAGTAAAACCCCAGCTATATGGTATCAGATCCAAGTTTCATTGTGAGACCAAGAGTGGCTAGCATATGACACAATATTCTTTTCTAATATATCAGGTAGTGGGCTTGTCTTGCAACCTCCCTTCTTAAATGAAAACTTTGTGAAGTGTCTTCTATAATGAATGTTGGAAGAACTATAGGAACTCTTCCTTTTGTACTGCAGTTGGGACCATGTAACCAAACTCTCCATGGTGTCACATGGAGGACCCAAAAGGAAGGCAGATTCACAAGTGGAGGTGGCATACAATAGCAATCCTTAAATGGAATTTCAGGTTCAGGAATTTCTGGATCTCTGAAGCATCATGCCCCAAACAACCTGGCTAGGGACATGGCTGCTTCTACTGCATCTGTACAAGTCAATTGAAAACACATTTACCAGGGGATTATGTGCAAGAAAAAAAAATCTCTATTTCCTAGGAGGTAATAATGGCAGTTACTGGTGTGCATGGTTCAATCATTGGTGACAGATCAAGACTTGCACTTACAAGAACTTATACAAATGTAGATCTGGGATGGAAGACACCTGGATTCTTCTATGCCTTTTCTCCTCTCTCCCCTCTACCCACACACAGAAGAGCTACTGCTCCTTAGAATATATTCTCCTTCATGGAGATCTGCCTGCGTCTCCATGGAGTCTCCCAGGTCTCCCCGCCAAGATAGCTTCCCATTTTGCCTCGGCACAGGCAGGGACTCACCTGTGGTGACTGATGTCGCCTTAGTCCACTCCACAGACTCAACTCTTCAGAGGTTGCTGTGGTCCTGAAGTCTGGCCAGCAACACCTCACTTAGATTTTAAATCCCAAGTATGTGGATAGATGCCCCCACCCCTCAGTCCTGCTCTTCTTTTGATTGGCTGTGTTGGTGACTGGATTAGGCCTCTGGGCACTGGGACTTCAGGCTCTTTCTGAGATATGATTTCATACTGACGCTAGAAGGTTGAGCTTGAGGCTGGAAGATTGACCCTGTTGACAATGGGGAGCTAAACTGGTTGACCTTGTCAAAGGAAGTAAGATAGCAATCTAACTAAGGTCTTGGATCACATTCTATCTGGCCTTCTGCTTGCTAACTGTATTTACTGGAAGAGCTGTGCGGTATTGTACACTTGCAGTTTAGAATGGGGAGTTTTAGTTACCATCTCTGGTATGGACTCAACATATTCTATTTTGTGTTTAGTCCACAGCTATGGTTGGATCCTATGAGAACACTGACCCTGGGATGTTCTCTTCCCCTGTATCAAGGTGTAACACAGCTGGATCTTACAAGATTCTTTAGGAGACAGTGACTCCCAAAGCAAAAAGGGATGTTTAAGGTTGAACCATAATGGGAACTATGTATAAGTGTGCTATGAGGGGGTCTCAAGAAACTTTCTTGCTATTCTCTTTGAGATTAAATTGAGCTACAATCTAGAATCACCATTTTACCTATCACTCTTCATTATGATAACACACAACTGGAAGTGTATATTTATCATTTTCTGGAAATGTTTTGGTGCAACGTGTGGCACCCACATGTTGTTTTATAAGCACCATTGAGCAAAATTTAGAAGTATTTCCTTTTCAAGGTAGCATTGGGGAGAAATCTAAACAGTAATACTCTACTCTATCCCTCTCCCTTAGCAGTCATACTTCCTTTTTCTCTTGGTAGATATTAGGCTACTGCTTTGGGTTGAAGTGATTTTCCTTATAAGAGTCTGAATGAAACATATTTTCCATTGCATTAGTATTAAAAAGTGGAACCACTAAAAAGTATATTATCATACAATAATGACTTATATTTTCTGTTTCTTAGGTTCTATGATATCACATTGCACAGAGACACCATATTTGATTATTGCCTTTGGTGGCTTCCTTAGATCAGGGAAGAAATATATGGTATTTATCTATCCAATACCGTACACTACCTAAGAAATGGCTAAATATTGGTAATATAGTAAAGGATAATGTTTTTAGGTTCACGTTAGATTTCTAGAGAAATTAAAAAGCACCAATAGAAATCAGTATTTCACTGTATTGTACACAGTTCTCAATGCTCTGTTTATCTTCTGCTTGTTTCATGCCTCAGACATCCAATGTATTTTCTCTCTTTTTTTAAAATTTTATTTTATTTATGAGTACACTGTAGCTCTCTTTAGACACACCAGAAGAGGGCATCGGATCCCATTATGGATGGTTGTGAGCCACCATGTGGTTGCTGGGAATTGAACCCAGGACTTCTGGAAGTGCAGTCAATGCTCTTCACTGCTGAGCCATCTCTCCAGCCCAATGTATTTTTCAATCCATTCTTTATAAATATCATATAGTGTGATTTTTGTCATATTCTTTCCCTTCCTGCAACTCCTCTTAGATCCCATTTTGTCTACGTACCAATGTAATTTCATGCTTTTTCCCCACCTGATAAAAGGGAAAAAAAGCCACTAAAACATAGTGTCTGATTTATATTAGCCAGCTACTCTTGAGCATGCAGACTGTCTTAGATTTAGTAGGATATACCCAGTGTCACCCTGGAGAAATCTGATATTCTTTCTCCAGTCAGCTATTTATTTGTGAATAGCTTCATGACTAGTGGTAGGGCTTTCTCCATATTTCATTTCCTTCATGCTGGCATTTGTCCGAGTGAATGCTGTAGGTCTTGAACGATGCTGTTACAGTCATTGAATTATGCTCTAGACCCAAGCGCTATCCTGATTCCCAGTGAAGTTTGAAAATTGCTGTCATGGGGTTGTTGTAAGATGACAGGAACTGTGCAAAGTACCTAGAGGAACACAGAGCATCTCCGTGTTATGCATCTCATGTCCCCTTTGGACACAAAGCAACATGGCAGGGACAATTTTCACAAATGCTTTGATTTCCACTACTTCCATGTCCTCACAAATGGGGAAGACTTCCTCCTGGAGCAACCCCTTGACAGTACATATCTTCATCTTTCATTACAAATAACTTTGTCTTCTTTTCCACTGATCATAACAAGACTTCAAGTATGATTTTCTCTAAGCATGGTTTGAGAACATAATAATTCATGAGATAAGATACTGCTTATGGAAATGCACAAAGGACAACTGTGGAGAGTAAATATGAGATATCTTTAGAATGAATGGAATTTTGTGCAACCAGGTATCATCAATATCTACCAAATATGTACTGGTTTTAGATAAAGGCCAATTCTATTTTCTCCATAGAGAGAAGGTTTTGCCATTTCTGTGGGTCTGAGGCATTGGGCTTCTTGACATGTACATTTCAACAGCACATATTCAATCAGAGGTTTGTTCACTCTCTACAGAGTTTATTCTAGTGAGTATAATTTGGATAGGCTTAGAACCACCGGAATTGGTCCTATGTTTCTTTCTCATATGAAAGAATTTAAAAGGCTACCTTATCTGTGGAGGTCTATGACTTCCTTATTTCCAATGAAGCATCAAGTACAGTGTCATTTTCATGGGTGTGTTCTGACAGCATTTATAAGGCATAACCAACTATGAAAATGGTACTAATCATGAAGCCCCGAAAAGTAATTTTGTTGATAGGACCAAAGCACAACAGTAGCACAGTGTTTTTCTCAATGAGATAATGGTTCCCTCCTCAATGGGGACTTTTTCAGTAAGGCTTATCAAACAAAATTTCCTATTAGAATGCCAATGGTATCTCTGAATACAGAGAAAGCATTAATGCTCTACATTGATTATTTATATGATAGACTTAGGTCCTTTGTTTGGTACAGGTCCATGTAAACCTGACTCAAATTTGACAAATTCTTGAAAATGGAAAAACAATGGAAGCCTCAATATGAGAATGTAAACACACTTAATATTAGAGTTTATAGCTCATTAATACTAGTTTTGCAATAGGATTCAACTAAGAAGAAAGAGGAGGTAAATGGAAAGAACACAAAATAGGATTCAGAGAAGGAAGTTGAATGCATGAACTTGCACCTTACAAAACATATCCCCACCCCAGGAATGGAAACCAGAAGCTGGAATTAAGGTTAGGTGTCCCTGACCTTCAAGTTTTCTCCTTGACATATCAGTAAAATAAATATTGCCAACAAATACTAGCCAAAATAGAACTTGTGTTCCCTCTGCTTCTTTCCTGAGAATTAGCTTAAAGGCTGTTTCTTCGGGATTCCTTACTCACACCTTGATAATGTACTTGGCTCTGCATCACAACTTTATGTAAATTGTTTAAATTTTTCAGTTATTCAATGTGACTTTTTTTTATCATATATTACCTAGAACCTAGAAAAACTGGATAGAAAAAATACTCACCCTGTTTTCTCAGGGTCTGAGATACCTCCAGTCTTTATCCCCTTCAATACCTTTGAGGGACTAGACCAAGGAGTTCCTCAGAAATGAGTGGGACTCATTTGTGTGTGTGTGTGTGTGTGTGTGTGTGTGTGTGCCAGAAGCAGCTTGTCACAACTTTGTAACATCAGGACATTAGATAGGCCAGTTAATTCTATTATAACTACCACCTTTTAAGGACACTTAAAAAGAACTGAATTCACTGAGAAGGAGAGAATGACAGAAAGTCCTTTTTGCTCTTCACCTGTAGAAGCTTTTCACAGTCAAGCACACAAACCTCCAACTCAGCATAGAAGGCTGAGTTTACACGGGAGTCTTAGTTTGCTTAGTAACCCCTAAGACATCTGCTCTTTATTTCTCCCTTCCAAAGGTATCAACACATTCTTCAGTCTCTAACATATACCTCTAAGACCCTCCTTTGGCAGAATATGTGATCTGTGGGAAAAAAAATGGTCAGAATGTATACAGTCACCAGAGTGATTTTGCATTAGGCAATTATAGTGAATTCTAGCTTGAAAGATTTACAGGTTAACTTCCATCACTCTGTGTTGCACTGACCAATGACCCTGGGCCTTAGGTCAGATACTCTCTGAACACGAAGAGATAAACAGTCAGCAGGAAAGAGTTAGTCAACTGGAACAGATGCCTTGAGCCAAAACACTTCCCCTTTCCTGCATCACATCTATTTATGTGCCCTCTGATAGACATAAGGCCCTATATCCTCTTACCTCCCTCACACTTCCAATTCTGTGTCTTCCTTAACGATTTTGTATTTACCTGTTAAAAACCAAGAAAAGAAAAATAATTCAGCAGAGATATGCCTTCAATATGATATTTGTTCATAAGGTAAAAGGAACATGCACTGAAAAACCCTGATGAAGTTTCACAGAAACCTCATGGTCTTGGATGCCTCATTGCCGCTCTGAATCCCTGGTCACAAGAAGACATACCCTTCACCTGTAAGAGCCAAAACGTTGTTCATTGATACCAGGAATGATTCTCAGGCACCAAAATCACCCTACCCTTAAGGTGGAGTAATTTTCATGAAGTACTATTATGCATGGGCATAAAGGCGATAAGGCACTAGGAAATTATAATGCCCACAAAAGATTTGTCTTTGGAATAAATTAAGTACATTCAAATAAACATTCTTTATAATATCATGCTAATGTAAAAGTTAAAATAAATCTCATGAAATGAGAAACAGTAATTGTGAAGGAAAGGCTGCTGATGGGCTCCACTAGGCCATCTTCTCCAAGGAGAATGCTCTGAAAATTTGCAGGCTTGACCAACATCTACTGTGAAGTCTTTCATCTGTGACAGGCTGGGAAGATGGCACTAATGGAGGTTCAGGAGGTCCTGGTGAGCTTAGCCTATGTTTATGGCCGACAAGAAGGCCTGTTTGGGCCTAATTACAATTCTAAAACTCACTGAAACAGTGCACAGAATCTTAATCCTCTTGCAAATGCATATCAACACACAGGCTAGAGAACTCATGTCTTAGAAGGACAGAAGTGCAATCCTTTAGACCATTTTCTTTCTTTCTTTTTATTTTTTTTTATAAATTTTAAAATGGACAACTTTTATTCATCTGGTTTTAAAAATTAATTGATATTTTATTTACATTTTATATAAAATATTTTTGATCATATTCTTTTTCCCCCAATCCTCCCTTCTATTCACCCAGCTCCATGCTCTCCCCTCACAAAATAAAAATCTTTCAAGAGAAAAAAAATCAAAATCAAAACAAATAATTGAAAAAATAAGACAAAAAAATTAAAAAGATACAAAATTTTAAAAATGGAGTCAGTTTTGTGTTAGCCAATTGCTCCTGGGCATAAGGTCTTCCCTGAAGTATAGTTGGTTTACTCAAGTGACACTCCTTTGGAGAACACTGAATTTTTTTTCTTTACCAAACAGTTATTATTTACAAATATCTTCCTGGTTAGGAGTGGGACTTTGTGTCCACATCCCGTCTCTGTGCTGGGACTGTGTCTGGGTTGAACCTGTGCAGGACTGTGTACTGTCACGTTGTCTGTGTCTATCCTGTTGGGTCTGGATAGCCGTGTTTTCTTGGAGTCATCACAACCCCTATCGCTTACAATCTGTCTCCATCCTCGTCCATGTAGATCCTTGAGCCTTGAGGGGCGAGTTTGATAAAGGCATCTATTTTAGGCCTGGGTGCTCCAAACCCTCTCCTGTGCATGTTGTCCAGTTGTGTTAGTTCCCATCTATTGCAAGAAGTCTCTCTGATGAGGATCGAGTCATAGTCTGGTCTATGGGTGCACAGCATGACATTGGGAACATTTTATTATTATTTTCTGCTGTTTTGACTTCCAATTTACTATTAAAAACTAGCCAACCCTCCCCCAATGATATTCCCATCAGTGCCTTTTTACTGAATGTTCACAGTCTTCTAGGTACTGCGTAAGAAATAGAGCATTCCTGAATATATAAGGTATATGTAGTGTATATCACAGACAAGTATTATATAGTATGTAGTACTCTCAGTGTATGAAGATGTCTGAATAAGAATGACTGTTTCTTGTGCTAGCTTAAAGATATTTTTTAAATGCAAAAAGAAAAAAAAAGACCATTTTCATAGTTCTACTTTTTTAATCCTTTCATTGGGTAGTATCTTTGCATTATCAGAACTCACTGTTTGGGGCTGAGTTCATAGAACATCAATACCAGGTTGGATTTAGCTCATTATCATATCATAGGTATGTCTTGGGCTAGGGTCATATCTGAGCTTCCCGTTGGCATGTCTGGAGCTTGCTTTTCATTCTTCATTCTTGTCAGAGTTCCTGATGGCAATTTTTTGTCTCACATGCATTACATCATTCTTAGTACACAGCATGGTTTATAAATGAACCCAGATGATTTTGTTATCATTCTTAAAATTATTTACAGATGAGACTGGACAGATGTATGTGGGGGTAATGAGTGTTTCTTTTTAGATACAATGTTCACTCTACTTTATCATCTTTTCCCTTATTGCATCACATAGACAAAACCTAGAATTACAATGGACAATATCGGTTCTTTCCTCTGGATTTTCCCATAATTTACAGAACACACTGAGTAGCACATTAAGCCCTTAGCACACAATGGCTTTTCCATGACAAGCTTCCAAATGCCATCACAATTATCTTACAAAACAACATAGTCATACTTATCATAGCAATATCCCAATTATTATAGAGCCTAGGCCTACCAGTATAGGGATGATATGAAACTCAATGGGCTGAGCCCTCTATATCAAATAGCAGTCAAGAAATTGCCCTAAAGACATGCCCACAGGTCACTCTGCTATTTCTCAAATGAGTTTTCCTTTCCCTTGTATATTCAGATAGACTAGCTATTATAGTTGGTTTGGCAGACATAACTTCATTAGCATGTATTGCAGAAAAATTTTCCTTGTTTCCCTGTCTTTCAACTTTGTCAAATAACTTATCACCTTGCATAAAGCTCAAGCCCTGGTGTATCAAGGACCTCAACATAAAGGCAGATATACTGAATCTAGTTGAAGAGAAAGTTATAAATAGCCTTGAATGTAATGGCACAGGAGAAAATTTCCTGAACAAAACACCAATGGCTCAGGCTCTAAGATCAAGAATTGATAAATGGGATCTCTTGAAACTGAAAAGCTTCTGTAAGATAAAGGACACTGTTAATAGGTCAAAATGGCAGCCTACAGATTGGGAAAAGATCTCCACTAACCCTATAACCCACAGAGGGCTAATATTCAAAATATATAAAGAACTCAAGCAGTTATACTCCAACAATACAAATAACCCAATGAAAAATGGGGGCACAGAGATAAAGAATTCTTAATAGTGGAATCTTGAATGATCAAGAAGCACTTAAAGAAATGTTTGACATCCTTGGTCAGCAGGGAAATGCAAATCAAAATGACCTTGAGCTTCAACCTTTACTAATGAAAATGGCTAAGGTAAAAAACTCAAGGATAGCACATGCTGGCAAGGATGTGGAGAAAGGGGAACACCCCTCCACTGCTGGTGGAATTGCAAACTCGTTTAACCAGTCTGAAAATCTTTTTTTTTTAAATATACCATGTCATGGTGTTTTCTCCATTATCAACTCCTTCCAGTTTTTCCTTCTATCCATTGGCACTCTGATGCACCCCCTTTCTATCTATTGTAGAAAAATATAAAGGCATATAAGGGATAATAATAAAATAAAACACAAAACAATGCAGGATAAAACAAATACAAACAAAACAGAGAAGGACAAAAGAAAGACACAGAAGGAAATCAGGCCAAGAAATGGCACAGGAAATAGACACAGAGGCACAGTCCTCCATTCTATTTGTTACTTCATGATTTCATTTTCATGTCCATCATATATGTATATATTTTCTGAGGTTTCAACAGTATTAGGCTCCCACAGTACGTTTTGAACAGCCCTTAAATTCACCTATCTTTCCGTTTATTCTCTCTCTCATCCCATCAGGCCTTCTCCACCCCACTTGATAGTCCTGTTTTATGATTCTGTTGTCTATTACTATCACATTTTTTTCCTTCCTGGGAAGATTGATCACCAACTCTAGAAGTACATTACTTATACCTAACCTCCTTATTTTATAAATGGTAGCTTGCTTATTTACTTCACAGCTAATACCCACATAAAAGAGAAAATATGACTGTTCTGAGCAGACCTTGGGCACAAGCTCTGCAGCCAGTCCTTCAACACACAGAGAAAGTCACACTCCCAGGTGATCTAACAAGTCAAGGATCCCAGGATCCCAGAATCACAGGATCAAAGAGACAGCTTGACTCTGAGGACTTCTGACACAAGCAGGATCACAGGAAGGACAGGCTCCAGTCAGATTTAGCAAGGGCAGGTAGCACTAGAGTTAACCAGATGGTGGGGGCCAAGTGTAAGAAAATAAAGAACACAAATCAAGGTCACTTGCCATCATCAGAACCCAATTCTCCCACCATAACAAGTCCTGGACACACCATCACACCAGAAACACAAGATTCAGATATAAAATCACTTATCAACTCTGAGACACCCCTTCTCCTTACTACTTCCAATGCCATAGAAAAGCCAGACTAAATGTTCATAAAGAATATCAGAGAGACTTGAATTAATAAGTTCATATTTTCTTTTTTTAAAAATTTTATTGCATTATGATGAGAAAAGTTACATGATTTCAATTTATCTGACAACCCTGAGATTTCACCTCACACCAGTCAGAGTGGCTAGGATAAAAAACTCAGGTGACAGCAGAT
>NW_022196913.1:65923321-65924470 GCF_008632895.1 Mastomys coucha
TTCAATTTATCTGAATTTGTTAACATTTAAAAACATATTTTAATTAAATAGAATTGAATCACATTTTTCTTTCCCCTTTGTACCACTGCTCCTCCTATAGACCCCCCTTCAATACCTACAATACCTTTTTGTAATATTCTTAAAATTTATAAAATATTATAACAATAAAAATAAGTATTATAAATGTTGTTTGATATAAAACAACCATCAATTTAACAGTCTTATGTAGATGCTTGTCTACAGCAATAGTGAAAATACATTTCTCTCAATATAAATTTTAAATAACTCCAAATATTAGCTGTATACTTAGAAATAATACATCACTACTAGTATTTTCTTAAATGAACATGAATATATAAAGTCTTTTTGTTTGTTTTGTATTTAGTAGAGTTTAAAATCTTGGCTCTTACTGTGATACAAGCCCAAAATAAGAACAATTTTTAGACATTGGGTTTCATTGTAATAAGGCTGTATTTCAATGACTCTCACATCACCAAAGGATTTTACCTCCATCGTAGCTAAGCTGAGAGTTGATAGTTTTCTTGCTGCACCAAGAAAAGAATTGTAGGCTCGATTTTTGGATACAGACTTCCTGCTGTGGTCAAAGCTATTTGACTTGAGTGAGTGACTTCATTCTCAGCCCATTCATTTACATTCACTTAAGTTACATTCATTTAACAAATGGTGTAGGTATTAAGATGGTCTATCCATAAAGTCATTTGCCAACTGTTTCAATGAACAATGGTTCTGCTTGGAGAGTGGCACAGACATTAGGTGAGGGTAAGAACTTGGTTCATTAGCTGTGATGATTTGGAAAAGCATTCATCTCAGAGAAAGAGTAATTTATAAAGTCCTCTTCTTCAAACTTGGTACAAGAGTTACAAATGTCAAGCAAAGCATTCAGTCTCACTTTGTTGTTCTCTTACAAGCCACATCCCTAGTTAATTGTCTATGTTTCCTTTGGGTATAAAAATACTTTTGAAATATATAAGCTGTTCTGAAAACCATAGTATAGTGTGAAAACATGAAATACTACTAAGAGAGTCTGAGATAGGAGAAGCAAGATTTGAAGACCCTTATCTTGTACACAGCAAGACAGTGTCACAAACAAACAAGCTGACAGTGTATATAGATTGTACAATGTTGGAC
>NW_022196913.1:65925369-65940402 GCF_008632895.1 Mastomys coucha
ATTTCCATTTTTAGATTTTGGATGGTTTTGCTCATTTCCTTCACCTGTTTGATTGTGTTTTCCTGTAGCTCTTTAAGGGATTTTCGTGTTTCCTGTTTAAGAGTTTCTAGCTCTTTAACTGTGTTTTCCTGTATTTCTTTGAAGGTGCTACTTATGTCCTTCTTAAGGTCCTTTATCATCATCATGATAACTGATTTTTAGATCTGAATCTTGTGTTTCTGGTGTGATGGTGTGTCCAGGACTTGCTATGGTGGGAGAATTGGGTTCTGATGATGGCAAGTGACCTTGGTTTGTGTTCTTTATTTTCTTATGCTTGCCCCCTGCCATCTGGATAACTCTAGTGCTACCTGCCCTTGCTAAATCTGACTGGAGCCTGTCCTTCCTGTGATCCTGGTTGTGTCAGAACTCTTTAAAGTCAAGCTGCCTCTGTGATCCTGTGGTTCTGGGATCCTGGGATCCTGAGCTTGTTAGATCTCCTGGGAGTGTGGCTTTCTCTGTGTGTTGTGGGACTGCCTCCAGAGCTTGTGCCCAATGTCTGCTCAGAACACTAACCCAGACAGACCTGGAAGGAACTGGAGTCACTAGGCTGGTGGAGTTCCTGTGTGCCTAGTCCGGCTGGTCCCAGTTACTTCTAGTGTTCGGACAGATGTTGGTTCCTGTCACCGCCCTTCCATCCAGTGGAAATAAGGAGGCAAGAACGAGCTCTTCTCCAAGCAGTTTATTCATCTTTTCTTCTTTCTTTGCTAGTTTCTCTTATATTCTTCTATATCTTCTTCTTACATCTTACTAGTTACATCTTACTTATTTCTATCTTACTTCTTCTATCTTACTACTTACATCTTTACATCTTACTACTTACATCTTACTTCTGTATCCTACATCTTTCTTACTCCTATTCTTACATACATCTTACTTTTATCCTTACAACTTACTTCTATATCTACCTACTTACTCCTATCTATTTCCAGGCCCCAGCCCTTGCGGGTTAAATACTTTTCCTGGTCCCAGTCATCATTGGCTACACGGCAAACACAATAGGCTGTGAGAAAATCATGCCAGCTTGCATCACAAACTAGAGGCACTCAGCTTTTCCAACTAAGGGCCTGTTTATCAATGGTCTCTGCTCTGGCCGGAGACCAGGTGTTCAATATATTTAGGGTGGCAGCTGCGGCTCCCCACAGGTTCCTGCTTACCTCTGATCCTGGGTGTGTCAGAGCACCTGGGAGTGGAGCTTCCTCTGGGTGTCATGGGACTGTCTACAGAGCTTGTGCCCAAGGTCTGCTCTGGACCCCAGCCCAGACAGACCGGATGGCACCCAAGTCACTGGGCTGGCAGAGTTCCTGTGTGCCTGGTCCCGCTGGTCCCAGTTACTCCCAGTGTTGGGACAGATGTTGGTTACTGCTTACCTCTGATCCTGGGTGTTTCAGAGCACCTGGGAGTGGAGCTTCCTCTGGGTGTTGTAAGTTCATATTTTCTTAGGCTATAATCATCTTGGCAGAAATTCTGTAGTTTCAGGTGAGGTGGTTAAATTCTATTATCACATTTACACCTTAAAGACACCCATGAATAAAAAACTGATATAACTGAGTAGGAAGGAATGACAAGAAATACTTCTACCTCTTTAGCTATAAAAGATTTATGCAGTAAATCTCACACAACATATATAGCTAAGTGTAGGAGACTGAATTCATACTGTAGTCTGAATTCCTTTACTGATATCTAAAGGAATTTGCTTCTTATTTTGCTGCCTTCCAATTGTATAAACTAACTCTTCAAACTCTAACATACACCACCAAGAAACATCTTTAGCAGGCTATGTAGGATGTGGGGACAATGTGGTCAAAATGCATGCAGATACTTGAGTGACCTTGCATCTGGAAAACACAGTGACACCAAGCTTGCAAAGATCTACAGATGTTCATCCGTGTTCATCAATCTGTGTCCTAGGGACGAATGATTCTGGACCTTAATTCAGGTACTCTCTGAGCCCTAAGAGACCTTCAAAATCAGTAGGAAAGAGCTAGTCAACAGGAAAAGAAGCCTTAGGTGAAACAGTCCCCCTCTCCCGAGTCACATCTCCAAGCGCTCTCTGCTAGACATGAAGAGGACTTATAACCCCTTTCTCTCTCAATCCTCTACCTTTCCTACACACTTTAATTTATATATTTTTCTCATTTGATAGGCCTCTATCTTTAAAAAAACAATTGAAAAATAACCCAGTAGATATATGCCACCAATATAATTTTGTTAATACATAAGTCATGAGGAATACCTAATGCATATTCTAAAACTTTGACTTGGCTTCATGAGCACCTTGCTGCCTTTGATGACTCACTGCTGCTCTGAATTCCCAAACACAAAGAGGAACCTCACCTGTGATAGCCAACAAGCTGTGTTTATGGACCAAGGATGATGGTTAGCACCTAAATGACCCCAACTTTATTGCAGCATGCTTTGACGTATGGACTGGAACTAGGCAGTTCATACAAGATTAGTCTTTTGTATTTGTAGAGGAATTTTAATACAGCAACATGGATACTCTGGCATGGGATAACATCCAAAGACCTTTTAGGTCTATGTAATTCCATTGGAATGGATATATAGTTTGGATTATAATATGACCTGGCCGGAATACATGCAAACCTTTAGTATATACAATTAATCCCTAAAAATGAAGGTAACATTAGTTTGTAAACGGATGCAATCATGTTTGAAAGTGATGTCTAATTGGCAGACAAATCAGAAAAAAAGTTTGATAGAAAGAGTCTGAGATAGAATCCTCCAAGTTTACACATAAACAGACAGGATGAATATTTTTAAGGAATGATGAGGGGTAGGAAAATTAGAAAAATTGTTTCTACTTAAGAAAGCTTGCTTTCACATTTCTTATCCAGTCTTTGTTTACTTAGAAAGTTCAGGGCTTAACTGTAGTCTTAACTGAAACTGTCTGAAAGGCTGGATGAATTGAAGTTATCAGGAATCAGCAGCTATTCCTGAAGTTGTCCTAAGAGCAAGTCTCTGGAAATAGCATCAGGTGAGGTAGGGAGCTGGAACAGCATGTCATTTCAGTATCCCCCAAAGCTAAATCTTTGTAGATCTACATCTCGGTGTTTTATATATGCAATATATGAATCTTAACAAATTTTTAGTCCGTACAAGGATATTTGTATGGGCTATCCAAGGTGTACAGACCATTTCAGGATGACTTTTTGTTCTTCATTTGAGCAGATTGCTGTTTTATGAATTAGTTTGCTCAACAACCAATTGTAAGAAATCATTGTTCATGCCATGTAGAGGAAGGCCACTGATTTGTTTAAGTTAATTTTCTATCCAACTACTTTGCTGAAGTTGTTTATCAGGTTTAGTAGTTCTCTGATGGAATTTTGGGGTCACTAAAGCATATTATCATATCATGTGTTTTAGTCAGGGTTTTTGTTCCTGCACAAACATCATGACCAAGAAGCAAGTTGGGGAGGAAAGGGTTTATTTGGCTCACTTTCACATTGCTGTATATCACCAAAAGAAGTCAGGTCTGAAACTCAAGAAGGTCAGGAAGCAGGAGCTGATGCAGAGGCCATGGAGGGATGTTTCTTGCTGGCTTGCTTCCCCTGGCTTGCTCAGCCTGATCTCTTATAGAACCCAAGACTTCCAGCCCAGGGATGGCACAACCCACAAGGCACCCTACCCCCTTGATTACTAATTGAGAAAATGTCCCACAGCTGGAACTCATGTAGGCACTTCCCTAACTGAAACTCCCTTTCCTGTGATAACTCCAGCCTGTGTCAATTTGGCACACAAAAACCAGCCAGTACAGTCTGCAAATAGTGATCATTTGACTTCTTTCTTTTCAATTTGTATACATTTGATTTCCTTTTTTTGTCTAATTGTTCTGGCTAGGACTATTATTGAATATTATTGAATATTATTGAATAGGTACTATTATTGAATAGGTAGAGAGTGGGTGGCCTTGTCTAGTCCCTGATTTTAATAAGATTGCTTCAAGTTTCTCTCCATTTAGATGTTGGCTACTGGTTTGCTGTATAATGCTTTTACTACATTTAGGTATGGACCTTGAATTCCTGATCTTTCCAAGACTTTTATCATGAAGGGGTGTTGGATTTTGTCAAATGCTTTTTCAGCATCTAATGAGATGATCATATGTTTTTTTCCCTTGAGTTTGTTTATATAGTGGATTATGTTGATGTATTTCTGTATATTGAACCATCCTTGCATCCCTGGGATGAAGCCTACTTAATCATGATGGATGATTGTTTTGATGTGTTCTTGGAATCTGTTTCCAAGAATTTTATTGAGTATTTTTGCATCAATATTCATAAGGTAAATTTGTCTGAAGTTTTCTTTTTTGTTGGGTCTCTCTGTGATTTAGGTGTCAGAGAAATTGTGGCTTCATAGAATGAATTAGGTAGAGTACCTCCTGTTTCTATTTTGTGGAATAGTTTGAGAAGTATTAGTATTAGGTCATCTTTAAAGGTCTGAGAAAACTCTGCACTAAACACACCTGGTCCTGGGCTTTTTTTTCAGTTGGAGACTATTAATGACTGTTTCTATTTCTTTAGGAGATATGGAACTGTTTAGATTTATCTGATCTTTATTTAACTTTGGTACCTTGTATCTGTCTAGAAAATTGTCCATTTCATCCAGGTTTTCCAGTTTTGTTGAGTATAGGCATTTGTAGTAGGATCTCATGATTTTTTTGGATTTCCTCAGTGTCTGTTGTTTTGTCTCCCTTTTCATTTCTAATTTTGTTAATTATGATACTATCTGTGACCTCTAGTTAGTCTGGCTCCTGGTTTGGTTGATTCTTTGCATACTTCTTTTTGTTTCCACTTGGTTGATTTCAGTCCTGAGTTTGATTATTTCCTGCCTACTACTCCTCATGGGTGAATTTGCTTCTTTTTGTTCTAGAGCTTTCAGATGTGCTGTCAAGCTGCTAGTATGCTCTCTCCAGTTTCTTTTTGGAGGGACTCAGAGTTATGAGTTTTCCTCTTTAGGACTGCTTTCATTGTATCCCATAAGATTGGTTATGTTGTGGCTTCATTTTCATTAAACTCCAAAAAGTCTTTAATTTCTGTCTTTATTTCTTCCTTGACTAATTATCACTGAGTAGAGTGTTGTTCAACTTCTACGTGTATATGGGCTTTCTATTTTTAATGTTGTTATTGAGGACCAGCCTTAGTCTGTGGTGATCTGCTAGGATGCATGGGATTAGATTATTTCAATCTTCTTGTATCTGTTGAGGCCTGTTTTGTGGTACCATGAGGTGCTGAGAAGAAGGTATATTGTTATGTTTTAGGATGGAATGTTCTATAGATACCTGTTAAATCCATCTGTTTCATAACTTCTGTTAGACTCACTGTAATTCTCTCACACACCTCTATTCCTTTTGGATAGGATCTTGTACAGTTTTGAGGTGGGCTAGGTCTGACAGCAGGTGCTTCCTATTGATGCCTCATTTACATGAACAGGGACTTGTGTTTGCTGCCCCTATGTGACTAATGGTCACGATTCTCTCTCTGGGGGCTGTGGCTACATGACAGAGGCATGGTGTCAGGAGAAGATGAAGTTCCTACAGTCCCTTCTGGGTCTCTGAGGCTTCAAACCCTAGGTTTTGATCTTACCAGACTTCATTTCACAGTCCACCATCCCACAGTTGTTCTTATATCTATTGGGGCAGGGCACATGGCAGTGCCTTTTTCATCCTAACTTGATGTCTGGCTTGGCTAAAGCTCTTTCATGCAAGAACACATAGAAACCAAACCAAACCAAACCAAACCAAACCAAATCAAACCAAACTCATCCAAACCCAACCTAACCAAGCCCAACCCTACAAACCAAAACTAGGCAGTGCATTGGGAGAGAAAGAAGACAGAGACCTGTGGATGGCCATGCCTTCCACAGGCCTGTCCTCTAGTGATTGTCACATGTAGCATGGGTAAAGATTGTGACCCAGGTTCCTGCCAGCAGCATGATCAGCTTTCAGTGGAAGCTACTACAATATGCAATCACGTGGTGGTCAGATGGGGCATTATGAACAGAGATAGTACTGGAGACTTGATGGAAAGGGCTAGACTTGAAGATGTTAGTGTCCAGCCCTAGCAGACCCCCTAATTCAGTCGTCTGAGGCTCATACTACCACTAGAGATTATGAGGATGTCCCTACTCAGAGTAGCTAGCAAGGACCACATTGATGTCCAGGGGCTGTACAAAACTTGCCCTGCCATTCACTGCCTGTGATACTCTGGAGAGCTGACTCTGTCACTAGTGACAGCACTTGGGTAAACAGACCCTTTGTCTTGACCAGACAGCAGAGTGGAGCTAAACTTGGTAGGGTGGGGATAAGTTTGAAGCCACAAAGGTGGGAGAGCTGATCCCATCATTTGTCTCTCATAGAGTGCCATGGATGTGGAGATGATGCCACACCACCACCCCAGCAGTTGGAAATGCTGCTTACAGGATCGTAAGCACAGTAAAGCTAAACCTGCCTTTCATCAGCTGCAGTTTTCAGGAGAGTGGGCTCTGCAGCTTGCCTGCAAATCACAGCAAAGTCATTGCTGGTGGAAGGGGCACAGCTGAACCACTGGAGGGGGAGAGTTCATGAGAGTTGGTCCCTCCACTCATCTTCCACATGTCTGCATTGAGATGGTGTGGCTGTGCAGTTATATACCTCCTCACTCCCACCACCTGTTGCCATCAGCACAATTAGCCCTGAGGCTTGATAATGGGAGAGCCAGCCCTTCCCCTTCACTTGTTGGAGCACTTGGGAGAGTGGGTCCTGCATCTTGTCTGGCAGTAGCATAGTTGAGCTGGCCAAGATAACTAGGGCAGGAGTGATCCAGACCTAGGGTATGAGAACAGGAAAGCTGTCCTAGTCCTCCCTTCCCCCAGACTGAAGCTCTTGGGAGAGTGGGCCTCCATCTTTGACAGGGCAGTATAGTGGAACTTGCTTCTGTAGGCATGGTTGTGGGTGAATTGGCCCCAAGGTATGAGATCAGGAGAGTTGACTCAGCTTACTGTTGATAGTGGTATTGGGTGGCCTAGCCAGAGTAGTGCTGGAGAGTTTAGCCCGGTGGTGCCGATAAGGGAGAGCTAGAGCCCTGAGCAACTCAGCTACCATCCAGTTCCAGATGCAGGGGCTTTCAGTTGACCCACACTCAAAATCTCTGACATTAGAGATGTGTGAAAGGGTCAGTCCTGATGATCTAAAGCTGCAGAATCGTCAGGACACAGGACAATAACTATCAGGAGCCATAATGGGACAAGCTAATATCTGGGAAGTGATCATCCTGAAATGGCCTGCTTCAGATTATTATATAATATGCGACAGATGTGCTGTTATTAAGCAAGGCTGTAAGGGATTCATTTTAGAAAATATTCCTGCTATTAATATACATTTCTTATTATTTGTTATACATATATAATAATCACTAAACAATAGCTCACCCCTTTGGAGCAGATCTCGGCAGATCCACAAAGATATACTGTCTCATAGTGATGCTATGTAGATAAATAGATGACTTAAGAACTTATGATGATCCTATAAGAATTCTCAAAATTATATTAGTGATTGTTAAGCTTATTTATAGTGGCACTGCTATTAGGTCCTTTTCTGATAGTCAAAACTGCAACAAGAACTCTGCCAGTCCCCCAAGTTAGTTGCTCTTAGCTAGAAACCAGACTTTCTCCAACTAAGAGCGCATTCCAAGAGGTTATGAAACAATTAATCAAAGGTCATAAAAGGGGACTAACAATTTATTATAGGTGCTAGGACAGTAGTATAATTTGCAGAGTTTTTACATTAATTCTTGTTTGGAACTCTTGTGGGATTTTATACTAAAGCCTTTGTTCTTGCTCTCTTTTTAGTGTTGAGTGATCTAATGAATGCTTCTAGTTCAGAAAGTGCTATAGGTCTGCTTAAACTGCCAACCTGATCTTCATTTGACCTAGTGAATGACAATATATCAAGTATGTTATCCAGTTTTTTATACTTTTCTATATAGTGAAGTACTGACTGTAAACTATGTCCTTACGATTATCTGGATTTTTAAGATGTCTGTTGTTTTAATCAGCCTTTTATGTGTCGTTTTAATTTGGATTCCCTCTTCCTACCTTTTATGTAGTTTGGCTAAAGTTTTGTCCATCTCCTTGATGTTCTCCAACATCAATCTTTGTTTCATTGATTCTTTTTATTCTTGTACTGCTTTTATTTTATTGCTTTCACCCTTCAGTCTCATTTTTTTTTGACGTTTACTCTTTTTGGGTGTGAGTTCTTCCTTTTATTCTAATGCTTTCACCTAGGTTATGATGTTATTAGGATGAAGTTGCTCCGATTTCCTTGTGAAGGTACTTGGTGGTTTGAACAGCCTTAAAAATCCCCACCCTCAGGCTTGAATATCTTGTGTATTACTTTTTCATTCAATTCAAAAATGTCTTTAATATCTTTTTAAATTTCTGTCTCTACCCATTCTTTATTCAGTAGTCACTTGTTCAGTTTCCAACATGTCCACACCTACTCCAACAGGGCCACACTTCTAATAGTGCCAGTCCCTGGGCCAAGCATAAACAAATAGTCACAGAGAGAGATAAGAGGGACACACAAAGGGCTTGGAAGTGGGGGTTAGAGGTCAGGGAGAACTGATAGACAGTTCCAAAAACATGGGATGTGAGAGGTTACCAGAACTTAATGGGGATGACATTGATGAAATGCCCAACACTGAGTTGATGAAACCAGAAGAGACCACCCACAGTAGATAGAAATGGCTCCAATTTGAGGCAGAGGCCTACTCACTCATCTTCAAAAATTTTAATACAGAATTATTCCTGCCTAAAGTAAATGCAGGGACAAAAATGAAGCAGAGACAGAAAGACAGGCCACCCAGTGGCCAGCCCAAGTTAGGATCCATCTCATGCACACCCACTAAATCATGACACTATTACTGAGGCCATATTGTTCATGCAGACATCTGAGCGGCTCTATAAGCAAATGATAAAGACAAATGCAGATACTTTCAGCCAACCATTGGGTTGAGGTCAGGGACCAATGTTTGTTGCGGTAAATTTTTAACCCAATTTACCCAATAAATGAATTCACAACTCAATTAAATGGTATACAAACTAGACGGGGCAGATCTACCACTACATTACTTTATTTCCATCTATTAGATCCCATATGACTTGCAATTTCTTCAAGCCACATGCTTCAGCTCCATCTTCCTCCCACCTCACCATCCTCCATTGTCCTCTTCACCAATCTCCTCCCTCCCCTTGTCTCCTCTCTCCCCTTCATCCCCAATCTTTTCAGCTCCACCTTCCCTCCTGCTGCCCAATCATTGGCCTTAGCCTTTATTTGAAAAGTTAAGCTGGGGAAAAGTTTCACAAGGCACCTGTATACATGATTTGCTCCTCATCTTCAGTGCTTTCCAGGAGAGGAGAATTAGCATCAAAATACAAGACCAGGGCTATCCACAACATTTCCCCCTTTTTGTCCAGTTAAGAGTCCTTTGTTTTAGATATAAATTGAGCACAACTGTTACCCTTTGTAATTTATAAAATACAAGCCAGACCTAACACTCAGTCTATCATTTTTTTTGTCAATTAAATAGGACCTCTATCATTTGCCCTAACTTAAAAGAGATAATTCTACACCTGACACATATCCTGGTTTCAGATTGTATGCCATCTGAAAACCATTCTCTCAAATCTGTATCATCTTTCTCAATGTTAAACAGCTTGGGCTGGCTATCAGTCTTCAACCCTTCTGAAATCCAAGAATGACTAATATTACCTGAAAATAGGAGAAGCACAAAATATAGATTCCAAAACTTTGCCAGTTTATAGAGACTGCTGACCACCTGGACAGCCCTTTATTAAAACGTTGGAGCATCAGTCTTCAGCCTTCTGGCCTGGGTCATCTGACAGACCTTTGTAATGCAGAATTTTAAAGGGCTGATCACTCTGTCTTGGGAGAGATTATCAGTTGACTATTCCACAGAGTATGTCCTTTTCTGGATAACAATTTTGTCTGTAAGTGGAATGAAGCAATTTCTGTTTAGCTGTTGGCTGTCTCACCACAACTGGAGCAACTCAAATGGTGCTCAATTTTATCTTTGAATCTGAGAAAGGAGTGAAAAATACAAGACCAGGGCTATCTACAACAAATATGAGAGAGTTAGAGGAAAGACTGAAGGAGCTGAAGGGGATTGCAACACCATAGGAAGAACAACAACCCTGACCCTCAGAGTTCTCAGAGATTAAGCCCAAAACAAGAAGCATACATGGGGTGGTTTGTGACCCAGGCACTTGTGTAGCAGAGGACTGCCTTGTGTGGCCTCTGTGGAAGAGGGCACTCTTAAACCTGTGGAAACTTGATGCCCCAGGAAAGAGGGATACTTGTTGTGGGAATAATAAAAAATGAATCCATCCTTCAAACTTGCTTTCCTGCTGGCCACATTCTTGTGCTGGTACCATCCTGCCTCAGTTCTAAGTTCCTGCGGGTTCCTGTTCTCTCCCAGCTAGCAACATCTTGCTCACATGCAACTCTTTACATACCCCAATAATCATTCATCTAATGCCTAATACCTGGTAAAGCATGACTCTTAAGGCCTAATTATCTAATTAGGTTTATATAATAATAAGATGGCAATTACAAGATGCCAATACAAAAATTTCAAAACCAAATAAAAAAGACAATATTCTAATTCAATTAATCTATTTTGTATAACCAACCTTTGCTTGGTTGTATAACCATGTGGGGTCTGACTCATCCTCATCGTCTGCCTCCATGATGAAGAACCCTTTCTCCTCTCCTGACCTTTCTCCTCCTCCAACTCTAGCTCCACCGCTCTATTCCTGTACAATCACAGGCCTGTCAGTGCCCTAATGTGATTGGACAGAGAAAATGCTGCAACAGATACTCGTCAAGGTGTGGGGGAAACACCCTCTCAGAGGCAGGGGAATGGAGGATGGGGTGAAGAACTCAAGGAGGTGGGACTGGGAAGGGGGAGAACTTTTAGAATATAAGCAAATAAAATAATTTAATAAAAGATCATTCTTTCCTCCTTAGTCTTTTATTGGTGAGGTTTCCTTTGAGGTTCATGTTCAAATACTTAAAGTTTTCATTTCCAGAATTCCTTTAGTTTGAGAATTCTTTATTGATTTTATTTCTACTCTTAGGCATTGAACTATTTTATTCATTTCCTTTGCTCTTTCTGTCTTCATAAATTCCATTATTTCTATGAAAAGGAGCTCTATAACATATAGAGGCCATTTTAAAGTCTTTGTCTCTGCTTCTGCTCTGATGTATTTAGCAGAGCCTACTGTACTAGGTTTGCTGCACATATTAGAACCTAATACATGGTTGAGGTCATGGCAAGGGGAGAGTCACAGCCCAACACAAAGCAGTAACACATGGTGACCTCTCATTGCACAGAGGGGCCAGGAGTTGATTCTGGGTGCATTTGGATTAGCTAAAAAATGTTCAATTCAGAAATTATCACATATTTTTTCAGAGAAGGGTTTTGGTGGATATATAGAACTTTGTAAATAAACAACAGTCAATCAAGAATAACATCCATCACAGAGGATCTACCCCCATTTCTCCTGAATACCAGACCAACACTCAGTCCTAACTTCAAGATGAATTGCATTTCTTACCACAAAAAGTAGCTGCACAAAAAGATATAGAAGCTAGAAGTTATACTTAAATTTTCTTTTTAAAAGGATTTTATTTGCACCAGTATTAGAACTGAAAATAGAGTTAGTTTAGGAGACATGAGCATTAGTGAAAGCAAAAGTTACAGTGCTCATGTCAAACATTTGAAAGCTCCCAGAATTCACATTATAAGGTGGATTTTTGTGGGATGCAAGAGTTTAACATATTCATCAAAGGCCATTCATTGAAGTGGATGGCACTCCTCTGGAAATGAAGTCTCATGCCATCTGCTTTCTTGTGACCATTCGGCTGCTCACACAATAGGGTATTGGGCAAATGAAGCAATTCCACAGTGGTTGTTCCTGTCTTTGGCGATCTTCATATATCCACCCAATCCCCATTGTTTACCCCAGCTGAAAGAAATCACATTTTCCATTTAGTAGAAATAATAACACATGATAGATATGTTACAATAAAAGGCAAGAAGTCAACAGTTACAGAAGTGTCAGAGAAAAAAAAGGTCCACTCCAGAGTATCAAGAGTTGTCTCAAATAGGATGTGAAAACTACAGCATAGATGGGAATTTCTACCCATACAGGCACCAGAGCTAAAAACATATTTTATGTATGACAAAAGTAAAGGCACTCACATGACACTGATATCCTAGAAACCAGAGTAATAATGGAAATTTCACAAGAGTATATTGTTAGTATGTTCTTAGAGTTATAGGGTAGCTCAGAGTTTAAGGAGCGGAGATCAACTCCAAGGGCCATTTAAAGGCCAGATTGACATTGCAGTAGCTGGCTAGTTAGAGCAAATAATAATTCCTAGATCAGCCAGAAACAATTCCTCAATATGGAAGTTGTATAATGATTGAGAAACATTTGATGTTAAAATCAGAGTGCTACACAGGTGCACTTGCATACGTACACACACCTGCATACAGGCATGAGGATAGGCAAACAGACCTCACATGACTACACAGAAAAACAAAAACAAACTTTGTTCAACTTAAATGGGTCAACATTTTCTAAGCTGTGTATCAAAATACTAACTGCAATATTGAATCGCTTCATGAAGTCCTGTCAGGGCATCCGGGCCCTTAACCACTAAACCATCTCTTTAGCCCCTGAAATTTTAAATACAGAAATTTTATCAGTTTATACCTGTTCTTGACCAGCCAGTAGTTATTGGTATATGTTTCATTTCCCTCAAACCCATAGCCAATCACCAGAACTGCATGATTCACAATACGTTTGCACCTTGGCTCATAATAAACACCTGAGAAATAAAATGGAAGCAAAGGATACATGACAGTGAGGACTGCCTCCATCAATAGGGAGACATTTTCAAAGATCCTGACTTATATAAGCTACAATGAAATAATAAGCTTTATGAATTGTTCACATCTATACTGATATATGTATGTATATACACTTATGTACATGTGTGTATGTATGTATGTAATATATGTGTACATATACAAACATATACATATGTATAATGTATATATGTGTATGTATATATATATATTAAATATACACACATGCACACACATATAGTTTCACAGAAAACTGTAATTCAAAATAGTGAGATTTGTTGATAATGATGTTCTACAAGGATATGAGATGACTTCTTAATATTGTATGTTTGTATTACTAGAATCTTATGCCAAGTTAAATTTACAGGACATTTATAGGACGTACTTGATTCAAAAACTCTCTTATACTTTGATTTCAGACAACCAGCCTTTGTAAATCTATATATATAACGTCCACCATAGTGAGAAGAGTTGAAAATTTAGCTAACCAATGAATTTTTATCATATATCAGGTGAAACTCAGAGCTCAAAACTATTGCATGGGCTTGAGTAATATCCAGAAACTCAAACATTCACACAATATGATTTGTGTAGCTGATGGTCTGTGAACTTGTCAAATGGCCTAGGGATATCATAGGTTTTTTTTCCTTCATATCTAAAAGGAAATACACTAACCTGTATTATAGAACCTTAAAGAACTGGAGACAACATTAATTCCAGTAGCAATGGGCCCTTTCGTTGCTACAGCATCCATTAGGACATCTTCATCTACTGGAAGGGCCACAAATCTTGTGATGTTAGCAGCTGATTTCATAGGATTGTACCTGCATAACCCTTCCTTTAAAAGAAGTAGAAAGTCAGTTACTTCCACTTTACTGCCTGGAAGCAAGAGCCAGAACCAGAGCACTCTGCACTTTGCAAGTGCAAACTCAAGTAGGGACTACTAAAAATAATCCCGGGAAGTAACATGCTACTAGATGATTAGGAACTAAAAATAAGTTCTTTTATCTTCAATAGCAACTAAAAGGTCATCCTATTTATAAAAAAAAATTGTGTGCCACATAGTTCTGAATTATGTGTACAACTGTTCACATATTCTCTATGTATACAAATGAAAAAAGTCTATACTGATATCATCACACCAAAAACATTTGCAAACAATACATAACAACAATATTGACAGTATACAAAGAGATTCTACCATGTATTCTGAAGCTCTGAAGACGGTGTATTATCGCTACAATTGTCACTCACTAAAAGGTGAGCTGAAATGACAACTTAGGAAGTCCACTTACTTTTGCTTCATATGGATAGGTTGACTCAGCCTCCAGACCTCCATTGAGCAAAACATATTGAAAGGCATTGTATGTAGTACCTCCATGACAGCCTCTATTGCCTTGAGGTTTAGAACAGTCCACCAGGTTCTGGACACTCAGTGGAGTCCGTTTGCCTGTTTTCTTGAACATTTGTGCTTCTATGGCACCAGTCACAGGGAAAGCCCAACAAGAATTACATTTTTTCTAAGCAGGGAAGAAAATATGGTCATCCATAAACAAATAATAGCTTAAGAAACAACCTAGACAGCCTAATAATTAAGAAACAAAAAGGAGACTGGCAGCTGATAGATCTATAGGAAGGACTGGTCAGTCTCCTAGAAGACTTGGATGCTGGCAGCATGCACTTGATCCAGTACATTCATACTAAAACACACACATACACACACACATACAAACAAACAACACACACAGACACACACACACACACACACACACACACACATGCACACACACAAGGACATCTGAGCAGGAACCATTGGTTTTATGAGTTATTAATGATAATAGAAGGGGGTATGAGTTCTACAATGGGAGGAGAATCTGATAGTTGGGGAATACGTGTGGTAGACGGCAAAGATCAGCATACAATGTAAAATGTATGGAGGTTCAAAGAAGAAAAATGTTATTTAAAAAACAACCTACACTCAGTTTGATGAATGGCTGTGAGCCTCTACATCTGTGTTAGTCAGATACTGTCAGAGCCTCTCAGG
>NW_022196913.1:65940917-65942894 GCF_008632895.1 Mastomys coucha
CAATGTCTCAAAAAAAGCAAGCAAGCAAACAAACATAAAAAAGAAAAAAAAAGAAGAGGATTAGGAGGAGGAGGAGGAGGAGGAGGAAGAGGAGGAGGAGGAGGAGGAGGAGGAGGACGACGACGAAGAGAAAGGCATGTGACACTGTCATACCTGATTCTTCACACGAGATACATAACCTTCCTTTAGCCAATTAACAGATTTGGGCAAAGTGTCTCGCCAATGCCAAGATTTAGGAGAATTACTATAAAGTGCACGTTTCCAGGGACTTTTCACTGTGTCATTAATTGGCAATGTAAAACCAGAAATCAATTCGTTGAATTCTTCATCAGTCTTCAAGAAAAAGTATATAAATGATTATTAAAGGAAACACTTCATGTAAAGCACTCAAGAAAAGCAGTGTGAAGCAATCCATATCACTCTCACCAGGTCAGCAAAGTTATTTATTTCCATGCTGTAGGTATTCAACCCCAGGGAATTCTCCATGTTGTGCAGTCTAATCCTTTTTACATTTTCTTCCCATACTGCTCTCTTCAGGACTTCTTCCTCCTGGATATGATGGAAGACAGTTCACTCTATTTAAATTCCTGCACAAGCTGACCTTGCAGACTTGCTGTTGCAGGTGATTAGAAGCCAAGGAAAGAATCTCTGGATACTATGTTCTCACATTCACATACTGTAGAAAAGAGAGTCTGACTACCCTGTTCTTACAATGATGTTTATTATGAAATCTCTTATAGGTGGTGGTGTTTGTGGTGGGGCGGCTATCATCCTTCATGTGCCTAGACACTTTTTCCCTGGGTCCTCTCTGGACATTTTCTTGGATACCAACCAGACTGTATGATTTGTCATATTTTAATTTCCACTCTTCCCAATCGACATCCAAACTGTGATCAAATGCTGAAGCACTTGACACAACTCCCAAGCACAGGATGACCAGGAAAACAGCAGGAGTCATGTCTGAAGCTGCATATGAAGAGAAATGAGGATACATCAGTGCTTTAAAAATGTCTTCTTACATTGTCCTGAGAAATTAAGCCCTACATGGTTAGTAAAATAATTTGTGTTTTTCCTTCAAATACTTTTCAAAAGACTGTAGAAAATGATGAGGATGTCTTTGAACCGAGTCACACAGTAGAGGATATTTGACCCATTGAAAAATGAAAATCATGTATGTAGAACTCATGTACTCAGTACACTTTAGGTGTACTACATATTGTTTCAGATCTCCATGGGAAGTAAGGAATCAGTGTCTTAGGATATCACTTATAATTTCTACCAACCAGCACTTGTATCACATATTTTTGGGTTTTAATTTCAAGGTGAACTCAAGAGTTGGAGACATATTTCACTATATACCTTTCTCATATATAGTTAGTAGTGGGCTTGTTTTTAAACCCTCTCTTCTTTATTAAAAGGTTGTGAAATATTATCTAGAAAGAATGTGGGAAGAATCATTTTCTATTCTTTCCATCTAGCCCACTAGATTATGCAACCAAATTTCCACTCTCTACCTATGTAAGAGTGATGACACTTAAAAAACCAATAAGAAACCAAAGCTACAGAAAAAGAAGAGTAAAATAGCAAGTCTATAATGGGATTTTATATGCTGTACTTCCCGGATTTCTATGTCAATACTCCCCATAGAACCTGATAGGGACATATCATATGCTACTGCATCTCCACCTGTAAAATGAAAACAGTTATGTCTATGGGTTAGTGCAAGAGATGTCTTCAAAAAACCAGCTGCAACTCTGTGAACAGCAGCAGCCTTTCAGCTCATAGAACACTACACACACACAGACCCAGAAGAGACTTGTTTCCTCTTCAACTTTTCTACCCACCTCCACTCTACCAACACAGAGGGCTGGTGATGCTTAGGATATATTTTTTCTTGTTTGTGATCTGTTTGATTCTCCATGGAGTCTCTGAAAGCACACACCCAAGCCCACGTTCTCTTTGGCCATTCACTGGCAG
>NW_022196913.1:65943658-65945213 GCF_008632895.1 Mastomys coucha
ATACTCCTAGCATCCATCATTTCTGTTCATTAATGTAGATATTTGGCTACTGCTTTTGGGTTAGTGCTGTTCTTTACGAAAGTCTTGATGAAACATAGTTTTTCTTGTATCAGTCTGAAAAAATAGGACCATTAAGAAGTGTATTATTGCACAATAAAGATTGTCATATTTTCACTTCATATTCTCAGGTTGTAGAATTTTATATGGCACAGAGATGCCATTCTTGATTTATCCATTTATTGTTGCATTTGGTGGTTTTCTTAGATCAGGAAAAAAAATTGTGATACCTTTCTACATTATACTGTACACGATCTAATGGGCACAAAATCCAAGACCAATCCAAGTCATTACTATATGCTGGTTAAATCATGAAAGGTGTTTTTTTTACAAGTTATTTTGTATAAGGGAGAAGCACCAGTAAGAGACATCAGCTCTTACTGTATACCCCACACCCCTCTAGGTGCTGTGGGGCTTCTGCTTGTTTTTTTTTTTCAGCCTATCTATATGATTTTAATTAACTTGTGAATTTCATACAGTGTATTTTTAGCATATCCTTTCCATTCTCCTCTCTCCTCCCAGATCCTCTCTTTCTCACTACCAATACTACATCATGTTCTTTGCCTCATTTACTAAAAAGAAAAAGGCCACTAAAAGTGTGAAATCTATCAAAGTTGAGTAACCACTGCTGAGCATGCAGCCAGTGTTAGACTGTGATATATCTTGTCTCACTCCACTTCACAAATATGGGTTTCCCTCTCCAAGAAGTTACCATGTATAAATAACATTTTGACTAGTATTAGGACTTTTTTTTTAACATATCCATCTTCTTCATGTTGGGAATTTTGTCTGACTTGAGCTGTCTATGTCTTCTGCACACTGTGACAGTCTCTGTGATTTCACATGTGTTTCTGTTGTACGCTGTCTCGGAAATAAATTTTTATGTCATCTATAACCACCTACCTTTACAGTTTTCCCACACCATCATCTCCATAATTCCCCTAGCCTGTAGGGCGGGGTATCATAAAGACATCCCATTCATATAGGCTCTCCAAGTATTCATGGCTCTTTATATTGTACAGGTGTAGGCCTCTTTGTAAATTGCCATCTGTAGCGTGAAAAAGCTTCTCTAATGATGGTGAAGAAATTCATTTATATGTATATAGCAATATGTCATAAGAAGTCTGTTACTGTTATACCCTTTAGCTGAATAATAGTAATGGATTTCCCTTGGGCTTACTAATTCTTGTCTCAGGTTGTCTCATTAATGGTGTCAGATATGAGATCTATATCACTAAGTAGGTTCTTCATTATGTCTCAGGGTTTATAGTAGTGTGGGATGATTGATTACTTTTTTTTGTTTTGTTTTGTTTGTTTGTTTTCCTTTAAAGTTTATTCAATACAACCATCTCCAACATCACAGGGGTGGCTGACCACACCTACAACTGAAGCCTCCTCTAAACAGGAATTCAGTTGCTGAACCAGCCCGCGCCTTGTTTTTCTTGTCAGCTCCAGGTGGCACAGCACTCCTTCTGTAGGTGACTATGTAGGCAATCCC
>NW_022196913.1:65981802-65983018 GCF_008632895.1 Mastomys coucha
CAGGGCATTGGCTAGAAGTTAAATAAAGAAAATAAATTGAAAAAATGATAATTAAAGAACTGAAAACTATGAGGGGGGCATATCAGGAACTCTCTCCTCATCTTCTGCACTAGAAGTCTTTCACATAAATCTCATATACTATATATGTGGGGAAATTTAGAAGGCTGAATTCACATTGAAATCTGAATTTCCTTGCTGATCTCTAGAGGCACCTACATTTTTTACTTCCTTAAAAATATGTAGACCCATTCTTAAAACTCTAACATATACTAGTAAGATACTTCTTTATTAGAATAATCTAGCTGTAGTAGGGAAATCTTCAGAATATTATGGAGATATCTGAGTGATTTTGAATATGGCAATTACAGTGACCTCTAGTTTAGAAAGTTTAATAGATGAACTATCACTCTGTGTTCCACAGAGCAATGACTCTGGACCTTGGGTCAGGTACTCTCTGAGCACCAAGAGAAAGATGTAATCATCAACTGGAGAAGCCTTAGGCCAAAACATTCCACTCCTCCTGAGCCACATCTATCCAACTGCCTCCACGTAGACATAAGGAGGACATAGTTCCTCCTTCTCTATGCCTCTACCTCCTCTACACCATTTTACTTCTATATCTTCCTAATTGATCCCCTGGCTGCAAGGCAGCCTGTGTCGGCCCAGTGGCAGTGCTGAAAGCTGAGTGGTCACACACTATTTTCCATTCCCTTTGCAGATGGATACCATTGTACAGGCTAGAGAATTCATGTCAGGACACAGCAGTATGATCCTACAGAATATCTCCATAGTTCCATTTGGTTTTTGCTGCTCTTGTGGCTGAATCCTTTCATTGAGCAGTAGGTTTACACTATCTAAATTCTCAGCTTGAGGTTGGTTTACAAGCACAGCATTAACAACTTAGAATTATCTCCTTAGAATATCAAAAATATATCCTGAGCTAGGCTCACATCTGAGCTGTTTGGTGGTTTGCCTGGAGCTTGTTTCTGAGGCCCAGTTCTTCCAGAGATGCCCGCTGACACACTTCTATCTCCCATGAGCTACATAATTTCTAGTCACGTGACATGTTTCCTAAATTAACCTAGATGGATTTAAGCTGTGTTCCTTACACTTATGGAAACAGAATACTGAGTCACAAGCTAGGACAATGTGTGCTTCTCCTTAGACACACACTTCACATTCCTCCATCATTTTTTCTCTCATTGGTTCATATGCA
>NW_022196913.1:65985650-65986231 GCF_008632895.1 Mastomys coucha
AGGAATAGAAGCCATGACTAAGACAGACCTTATCAGAGTTTTCTGGTGACAAACTTCTCTCTCATATTGGCTAAATCACTCCTGCTCACACAAAAGAATTCTAAATTAATAAATTTTTTAAAAAAATAAAGTTCCTTACACTTAGTGGATAAGAATGCTCAGCCTTTTGTTTGTGAAATATGTGTTTATTTCTAGACATAACATTCAAACTCCATCATTTTTTCTTTCATCGCTTCAGACATAAAATCTAGGAGGTTTACAATAGATGACATCTTTTTTTTCCCCACTGAACTCCATAATTTATAGAAAACACTGAACATCGTGAGAAGCTCTGAGCACTCAATGGCTTTTGTAGCTCAAGTTTCCAAATGCAACCATAATCTTCTAAAGCAACAAAACTGTGTGTGTCATAGTAACACCTTGTTTTCCAGCTACAATTTTCTGTTCTTCTTTGACTTCTATCACTAGAATAGACTTCATGAGCAATAAAAATTGAGTGATGAAATGGTTCATTTTACAATTTATACTTCATAATTTAGGAATGCCAAGGCATGAAACTCAAGCCACCACTACTGTAGAGT
>NW_022196913.1:65986241-65987099 GCF_008632895.1 Mastomys coucha
ATGCTAAATATTTACTTAATCACAGGCTCATGTTCAGCCATTGCATAGAAAGGTTTTCATTGTCCTTCCACTTTGTTATATCATTTTTGCTGAGTAAGTTTAATCTAGGTGGATAAAATTTCCAATGAGATGTCTTTTGTTATTCTGATGGGTTTGCCCTTGCTTGTAATTTGTGTAATTTTACATTTTAAACTTTTCTCAATCTGCCTACTTAATGTTTAACTATAATATTATATGTGGAGTTTTTTCTCATGCTCCTTAATATTTTGTGTGTTATTTGCTCAGGGGCATTGGGGCAGTTTTGTTCTATGGTGTTGGTGAAGGTCTTATTCATGATATTCATCTGTGATACTTCTTTTCTTTCCGTGCCTGTGCTTTATAGATATTGTCTTTTCAGTTGTATGCACTTCCTTTGTGTTTCATGTTTGTTTATCATTGTTTTCAATCGACAGCCTGAATCCTCCACTTTTTCTTTTTCTTTTATCTCCGAAGGATCCATTTTACTGAGCCTTTCCATAAGAATACAATGATGACATCCTTGCATCATTATATCTCATTTCACATATATTTTTTTATCTTTTGTCCCTCAGATGATATTTTTCCCTGATGTTAAGGTGTGTTTCTTGGTTGCAGCAGAAGTATAGATCCTGCTTGTGCATCTATTCTGTTAATCTTGTGTCTTCATATTGGAGAACTGAGACCATCGATCCTAGAGTTATCAGTGAACAGTGCTTGTTAGCTCCCACTATTTTGCTGTTGTAATATACTTCTCTTCTATTTATTTGCTGGTCTGGGATCATTTACTACTTGTGTCTTTGTGTGAGTGATTAATATCTTCATGTAGAAACAACTGATAAT
>NW_022196913.1:65987704-65988385 GCF_008632895.1 Mastomys coucha
TCCAGTCTTTTGAGGGTTAGGTGGATCATCTCTGAATGAACGCAGACCTGTGAATCAAATGAAAGATTCTGAGAATCAATTTTCTACAGAAATTTGATGATCATGTATTATTTCTTTTATTTCTTTCTTTGAATCATGATGGAAATGTAAAGTATATAATGCAGAAAGAAGAAATTTGAAATCATGATGGTGACACTGGAGGATAATGGTCTGGATAGTCTATGTTGCCATCTATGTTTCTCTATTGTAGAAAATCCTCACATAAGAATCATACTAAAATAACTTTAAATGTGTTATTTGTTAATGAAACTCTAAATATTCATAAATATCCCTATAAATACAGCCTGGAATGGCCAGTTTTCCCCAAGTTTTGAATCATATTATTGACACATATTACAAGATTAATCACAAATAACTCTGGAAATTTTGGTATGTTGCAAGAAGAAGACCTTTGAGATATTTATTGGGTTTCCAAAGGAAGAAGGTTGCTTTTTTTGTCATTTTTTTTTTACTTTAGAAATAGTTTCCTCTCTCACATAATACATTCCAAACAGTTTTTCTTCCCTCCATGCTTCCCAGCACCAAAAACATACCTCTCCTCTCTGACCAGGGAGTTTTGCTTGTGTTTCATAACAAGTAACCATTGCCAATCTTTTGGTATCAATTTTGTTGTCCAGCAAG
>NW_022196913.1:65988408-65988761 GCF_008632895.1 Mastomys coucha
GTGACTAGAAATAAAGGAATAACAGAAACTACAAAAATAACAAAAACACACAGAGAAAAATCTGTGATGGGTTAGGCTATATCCACTGTGGTCATAGACATCTACTAATCAACCCAGAATCTCAGAGTATTTGTTATGTTCAAAGAGGACAAGTGTTGGCTACTTTGGGTGGGGGATTTCTGTAGTCGAGTACTCTTGGGCTCTAAATATCTGGCTGAAGGGAAATGTGGTTGATAATACTTCCATATACACCGATTTCACATAAATGTTAGTCATTCATTAACATAATGTCTTAGAACAGGGTAAAGCTGGCCATATTTTCTAAACAGACTAAAGTCTTTACCATTCCCAGA
>NW_022196913.1:65988890-65989074 GCF_008632895.1 Mastomys coucha
AGAAGTATTGGTTCTGTTTCTTACTTGTGTGAATTTTTGTATGCTGTCCTGTACCAAGTACAGTGCCATCCTTATTGGTGTGCTCTGATATTTAGTAGTAGTACACCTGAGAATGATGCCGTCAGATGAGCACAGAGCACAGACAAAACCTTTTCCTGAGAAGACTCAGGTTTAAAAAAATCAC
>NW_022196913.1:65989084-65989436 GCF_008632895.1 Mastomys coucha
CAAACTTGAAATGATTTTCAACAACATAAAGTTCAACAAGAACTTTCCCTTTATCAGTTCTAGTCATCATTTAACCAGAGGACTGTTATGGTTTCTCAAAATTCAGGCATTGAATAATCATTGGCAATGAGGTCTGATTTTGAGTGATACACTTGTATATATGACTAAAATCCCTTTTGGCAGTGAAATATTGAAAAATTGTAAAATTGATTCTAAATATAAGGATGCACTCAAGTAATTCCTTGGTAGAAGAACATAGAATGCAATGATAGTAGGACCCAATTGAGAAACAAGAGGAGATAAATGGGAAAAATAGAAGACAGCAAGTAGAGAAAGAATGTGAATATATGGA
>NW_022196913.1:65989447-65992428 GCF_008632895.1 Mastomys coucha
AGAAACAAGAGGAGATAAATGGGAAAAATAGAAGACAGCAAGTAGAGAAAGAATGTGAATATATGGACTAGTACCTTATAAAGCACGTGGTCTACAAGATTAGGATCCACTACATTTTTATTGAGCTGGTATTAAAAGAAAATTCGCTCTTGACATTCTAGCCTTTGTAACACATTGGTAGAATGAATATTCCTTGCTAAAAATCACTATTCAAAATATAATCTAGGTTTCTTCTACTTCTACATTGAAATAATTAGGGATAAAGCACAACAAATAAATACTATAATGTTGGTAACACTTAAGTACTTCTAACTCACATAGTAGTTGTGTATTTGATTCTACAGTACTGTTTCCTGAAGCATTACAATAAAGTTTCTCAATTCTCCAATACAATTTTTTTTTGGTTTGGAATCTAGAACCTGGATACACTAGGAAGAAAGAATACTTCCCTTTTTCTCTTGATGTCTGAGACACAGCCAGGCTCTACTAACTACAATACCATTGAGAATTCAGTCTTGGAAGTTCAGAAATTATGGAAGAGAAACTTCAATGTATAAATTGATGTTTTCTGAGGCTCTGAGGCTAGAATCAGCTTAGTAAAACTCTGAAAAATCAGGTCGGCCATCAAGTTCTGTTAACACTCATATCTTTCAAAGACATTCATAAATAGAATTGAGGTCCTTCAGTATAAAATAAAGACTGGAACTCCTTCATCTCCTTCATCCCTAGAAGTTCTTCATAGTAAATCTCATACATAATCCTGTGGCTAAAACAAAAATCGAGTTCATGTTTTAGTCTAAATGGATTTTCTGATCCCTAGATTCGACTCTGATTTACTTTACTCCCACCCAAGTGTACAGATCCATCCTTCAAAGTCTATGGCATACCACTAAGACCCCCCTTTCACAGAATATGTGAGTTTGGAATACAATTATTTGGAATAAATTCAGAGACATGAGTGGTTTTGCATCAGGCATTTATAATGAAATCTAACTTGGAAAGCTCTACTGATGAAAGTCCCCCATTCTGTGTCCCAGCAACAAATGATTCAGAGCCTTGGGGCAGGTACTCTTTAAGCACTAAGAGATAGATACAATCAGCAGGAAAGAGCTAATTAATGGGAAATGAAGCCTTGGGCCAGAACAGTCCATCTTTCCTGCGTCACATCTACCTACCTGCACTCTGAAATAAGTGAAGACCTATATCCTCTTTTTCTGTCATGTCTCTAGCTTCATTAACCTCTTTTACTTTTATAACTTCCTTACTGGAAATGACATTTGACTGGCTTAAAAAGAAAGGAGAAAATTTTACAAAACAGACGTATACCCTCAATATAATATTTGTTCATGAATAAGGTATATGCAACCTATTTAGAATATGGTTTACATAACCATATGCTGCTGTCATGGACACCTGAAGCCTTGGATGCTACACTGATGCTTTTAATCCCTTACACACCTAGGCATTTCTGTTTTAAAGATAAACATGCTGTAGATTGGCCACAAGGCTGAGGAGCAAACTTGACCCTGCCCTTATAGTGGAGTGCAGAGGGTTAGGCTTTATGGTGCTACGCATTTTGGATATTCCCACAAGATTAGCCTTTCAAAATAATCCATTCAGTGACACAAACATCCTTTATGATGCCATGCTAATATAAATGTTATACAGAAATACCACTAGTGCAGAATATTTGTTGTACAGAAATGTTGGTGTAAGGTTCCAGTAGGAAATTTTCTCCAGTGGTGGCACTTTGGAAGATTGCAGGCCCATCCCATGTTTTCTGTGAAATACTTAATATGTTGAAGACTGTGAAGATGACAGTAATGGAGGTCCAGGAGGTCCTTGTGACCTTGGGCTTCTAGCTTTGCTTGACAAGTTGCCCTATCTTAGCCCACTAACAGGACTGTAAGTTTAATTGTCACTTGGGATGTGGTCATGTAGAGAGTCTTAAGTCTTCTTGCACATAGATGTCAACACAGAAGCTACAATGTTCATGTCTTAGGAACATGGCAGTATAACCTCCAAACCCTTCCCATAGTTCTAATATTTCTTACCTTTTAAGTATGTATTAACTTCACATTATCAGAACTTGAATCTAGGGACAGGTTCAGTAGCATATCAACACGACCTTGGGTTTAGCCCATTAGAATTTCATAGATATATTCTCTGCTTGGTTCATATCTGAGGTGCCCTAAGACCTGCCTGTCTGGGGGTCTTTTCTGATCCTCGCTTCTTACCAGGACTTACTGGTGGCAAACTTTTCTCCTACATGCACCACACTATTTTTGTCATATTGAATTGTTTCTAAATTAACCAAAATGGCTTTTGATTTAAGTTCTTTACAATTATATCATCAAAGTGCCCAACTGTTTATTAGTTAAATTTTATGTCTTAGTTCACACAACATTCACAGACCTCCATCTATTGTATCTCCACTGGTAGACAGAACTACTCTCTGGTTAGTAAAGCAATTCTGCATTTTGTGGAACTGCTCTGACAATAAGTGCATAACTGCTATTGCTAACTTTGGAGACACCCTGTCTGGTAAGACAACTTCTTTGTAAAAATTCCAATGTATGATTATCTTTTCAATAGTAAGCAAATCTCAGCACATCTAACTGACCATTTGCCTTTAGTGATGTTTATCTTATTTAAAAACATGAAGTGACATCATACACACTATCATTTTATAGCTTATTTTACTTATTTATACTTCAAATATTATGCCCCTTTCTTGTTTCCCCTCCTCAAAACCCCCACTCCACCACCCTCTGCCCTTCTTCTATGAGGGAGAGCTCTCCAAACAAACACCCACTCCTGCCTCATTGCCCCAGCATTCCCCTTTGAGCTTCCACAGGACCAAGTGCCTCCCCTCCCACTTATAATGCAATCCTTTGATACATATGTAACTAGAGCCCTGGGTGACTTCATGTGTACTTTTGGTTGGTGATTTAGTTCCTGGGAGCTAAGGGAGTCTGGAT
>NW_022196913.1:65992438-65997028 GCF_008632895.1 Mastomys coucha
GGAATAGACTGGGTTATTTCTGTGTTACAGGACCATGCAAAACAAATTAAAATTTCCCTCTCTATTATATTTTTTTAAATGTAAGTGGAATTCTCAAAAGAAGGATGAAATCCATTAATTCCTTGGTACAAGAGCATAAAAGTCAATGATAGCAAGACCCAACTGAGAAACAAGTGGAGGTGCATAGGGAGAACAGAAAATGGGAAGTAGAAAAATATGTGAATGCATAAACTTTCACTTTATTAAGCAAGTCTTCTACAAGAGTCGGTTCCAAAGCACTCCCACTAAGGTGACACTAAACAACAGGTGACTTCCAAATGTCTAGCCTTTGTGACATTGGTCAAATGAATAATCCTTGCCAAAAATCACTCCTCAAAATGTAACTTAGGTTTCTTCTGCTTTTATCTTGGGAATTGTGATAAGCCAGCAAACATAATCAGTATAGGACTGGCTATCTCTTAAGTACTTTTTACTTACATGGTGATTGGGTATTTGGTTTTTCAGTACTGCTTTCTATAATTTCTTTAGTAAAGTTTCTTAAATTTGCATTATGAATTTCTCATATGGAATGTAGAACCTGGAAATAATAGGAGAAAATATTGCTTCCCTTTTTCTCTATACATCTGAGACACAACAGGCTCTATTACCTATAATACAATTCAGCACACAGTCCAGGGTGTTCAGAAGAAATGGATGAGAAAGTTCAATGTATGAATCTATGTTTTCTGAAATTCTGCAGATAGAACAAGCTTGGTACAATTTTGAAAAATTGGATAGACCAGTCAAGTTCTGTTAATACCTTTAACATTTGAAGAGACTTGTGCATATAATTGAGGTCTCTGAGTATGAATTAATGGCAGGAAATCCTTCATCATCTTCATCACTAAAAGTTCTTCATATTAAAGCTCATACACCATCAATGTTGCCAAACAGAAAAAAAAATTGAGTTCATGCTTAATCATAATTGTCTAGGTGAAGTTTAGGGGCAACTCTACTTTAATTTGCTCCAACCTAAGTACACAGATTCTTTCCTCAAACTCTAAAGTATATCCCTAAGACTTTTCTTTTGAAGAATATGTTTTGAGGGAAAATATTCAGATACATACATACATTTTAGTGGTTTTGCATCAGGCATTTATAGTTAACTCTTCTCTGGAAAAATCTACTGATGAACTTGCACCATTCTTTTTTCAGTGACAAATGATTCTGGGCCTTGGGTCAGGTGCTCCTTGTGCACTAAGGGATAGATACAATCAGCAGGAAAGAGCTAGTCCACAGGAGACGAAGCCTTGGGCCAAAACAGTCCTCCTTTCCTGTGTCACATCTACCTACCTGCTCTCTGAAATATATGGAGACCTTTATCCCCTTTCTCTGTCGTGTCTCTACCTTCATTAAACTCTTTTAGTTCTATAACTTCCTTATTGAAATGGCATTTTACTGGTTATGAAAGCATTGGAAAACAATTATAAAACAGAAATATACCCTCAATATAATATTTGTTCAAAAGTAAGACATAAGTAACATCCTCCATATTCTGAAATCATATGCTGGCTTCATGGACACTTAAAGCCTTAGATGTTTCACTGTTGCTTTTAATCCCTCACACACCTAGACCTTTCTGATTTAAGGGAAAATGACTGTACATTGGCATCAAGGCTGAGGAACAAATCTAACCACATCCTTATTGTGGAATTCACAATGCTAGGCTGTAGGGAGCTAGTCAATTTTTTTATGCACACAAGATTTGTCTTTCAAATGTAATCCGTTCATTCACACAAACATTCCTTATGGTATCATGCTAATATGATTATTATGTAGAAATATCACCGATTGCAGCAGATCTGTTGTGCAGAATTATTACTGTAGGGTTCCACTGGGAAATTTTCTACAGTGATTGCACTTTGGAAGCTTGCAGGCTTGATTCTTGTCTTACATGAAGTACTTCATTTGTGGAAAATTGTGAGAATGGCAGTAATTGAAGTATAGGAGATCCTTGTGACATTAGGCCTATAGCTTTGCCTGACAAGTTGCCCTGTCTTGGCCTACAAACAATATTGTAAGTTTACTTGTCACTTGTCCTTTTACAGATAGATGTCAACACAGAAGCTAAAATGTCCGTGTCTTGGGAACATCAGAGTGTAATTATCAAAGCCCTTCCCACAGTTTCAGTATTTCTTATAATTTTTGTATTCATTAACTTCCCAGTATCAGAATTTGCAACTATAGACTCGTTCACTAACATATTTATACAACCTTGAGTTTAGGTCACTAGAAGTTTATAGATAGGTTCTTGGCTAGGTTCATATCTAAGGTGACATAAGGCCTGTCTGTCTGGAGCTCTTTTCTGATCCCCAGTTCTTACCAATACTTTCTGGTGGTAAACTTCTATCCCACATGCTCTACACTATTTTTAGTCACATACAATGGTTTCTAAATTAACCAAATGGATTTCAACTTCATTGTTTTACAATTATGTTGTCAAAAATATATGTTAGGCAATATTGTATTTCTTCTATGACACAATATTCAGACCTCTTCCTCATTGCTTGTCCCACAGATCATATCCAAGAGAGTCACAACAATGGATGAAATAATTTCTTACTATAGATTCCCCATAATTCATAATGCACTCTGAACAGCTTCTGGCTATTATGAGTGACACTGTTATGAACATAGTGGAGCATGTGTCCATGAAGTATAATGGGGCATCTTTTAGGTATATGCCCAGGACTGTGTTGCTGGGTCTTCATGTAGAAATATTCTCAAATTTCTGAGAAATTCCAGACTGGTTTCAACAGTGGTTGTGCCAGTTTGCACTCACACTCTAATGGAGGAGTGTTCCCTTTGCTTCAAATCCTAGCCAGCGTGTTCTGGGGCTTGGGTCTTTGATCTTAGATTTTATGACCTGTAAGTACACTGTAGCTCTTTTCAGACACCCCAGAAAAAGGCATCAGATCTCATTATAGATGGTTGTGTGCCACCATGTTGTTGCTGGGATTTTGAACTCAGGACCTTCAGAAGAGCAGACAGGGCTTTTAACCACTGAGCCAACTTTCCAGCTGATCTTAGCTTTTATGATGAGTGTAGAAAGCAATCTCAGGGTCATTTTGATTTGTATTTCCCTGATGAGTAAGTATGTTGAATATTTCTTTATGTGCTTCTCAGTCAATTGAGATTCCTCTGTTGAGAAGGAAAATATTATCAGAAATATTAAATATACACATCTCCATATTCAATGTGTACACTTATACAAATTTTTAAACATATGATGAAGAAAACAGACTGATAACACTGTCAAACCTGCTTCCAAAGAGGAGCCACATACTTTTTCCATCCCATAAATTGTGCAAATTCCCTGACAACCTAATGTTTCCTCAATATTTTCTCCTCCATTTGAGTCTGCAAATCAGCATATTCCTGAATTCCAATCAGCATATTCCTGATTGCTTCACCAGTCTCTAAGGTAAAAATACATAAATGATTACAATATAAAAGTCTTCATGTAAAACCCTTGAGACAACATAATTTTAAATCAATGCATGCTACACTTACTGTGTCACCAAAGATGTTAGTTGTCATAATTAAGATTTCTTCCCTGTGACATTAACCCATGGTGCATTTTGATCATTTTCACAGTTTCTACTCATACAATGATCTCTGTCCTTATTTTCCCAGGAATAGAACACAATAGATGACATTTCTTTCTAAATAAATTCATGGAAAAACTGACCATGTGGATTTGTTCCTGCAGCTTAATATAGGCCAAGAGGAATATTTTCAGTATAAAGTACCTACACATTCTCCACATGGTGAGGATAACAGAATCTGAACACTGTTTTCACAATGAATTTGATTAGACAAGCTTTTAGTGAAATTTGTGGTCTATGACTGCTAATGTGGCTAGACACTTCAAAAGCATAGGACAATTCTTTTGGGGGGTTCTTCAAAACAGATTTCAGGTACACAACAAAGCTGTATGATTTTTCATCTTTCATTGTTAACACTTGTCATTCAGCATTCAAACTAGTTTCAACCACTGGAGCATCTGAGACTATTCCCAAACATGCCGAGGCCATGAAGATATCAGAAGTCATGTCTCATGCACCTGAAGAAAAAAGATATATTAAGACAGGACCATGTTTTAAAAATGACCTTACTACATCCTGAAAATTTAAACCCTACATGGCTCATAAAATTATTTGAGCTACACTTAAAAATATGTATCCAAAGATTGTAGAAAGGACTGAGTCAATGTCTACAATAAGACTGCCACTGGTGGCTGTTTGACCCAGTGCAAAATAGAGAGCAGCTGAACTGTATCATATTCTTTTAGTAAGATCTCTATATAGGTAGAGGACCAGAAGCTTTTAACAACCATAGTTTTGTCCATTTGCCTGCAAATGTCCAATTTTCCAATTTCATGAGGTGCAATTTATCAATTTTTGATCTTAGATCATGAGACCTTGTAGTTCTATTTAGCAATTTTCCCCCTGTGCCAGTGAGTTCAAGGTTGTTACCTACTTTCTCTTCTAATAGATTTCAGTGTGTCTAGTTTTAGGTTAAGGTCCTTGATCCACTTGGACTTGAGCT
>NW_022196913.1:65998902-65999838 GCF_008632895.1 Mastomys coucha
TCCTATGATTTTCGCAGCTGAATTCTTAGGATTATACCTGCACGGTCCTTCCTTTAAAAGATAAAGAAGTAGACAGTCAGTTACTTCCACCTACTACCTGGAAGCAAGAGTCAGCACTCTGGAAGCACTCTGCACTTTGCAAATGAACACACTCAAGTAAGGATCTAAAAAACAATCCCAGGAAATAAAATATCACTGGATGATTAGGAACTAAAAGTACATTTTTTTATCTTCAATACCTACCAATATGTCTTCCTAATTATGAGAAAATTGTGTGCCACAGAATTCAGAAGTATCTGTACAACTGTTTCTGTATTCCCCATGTACACAATAGGAAAAAAGGCTATACTGATATCATGTCACCAAAATTTTAAGCAAACAATACATGGCAACATTTATAGTGTATAAAGATATTCTACCATGTAATCTGAGCTCTGAATAATACACTAACCCTGATAGTGTATTATCTCTACAATTGCCTCTCACTACAAGCTGAGCTAAAATGATAACTTAGGAATTCCACTTACTTTTTGTTCATAAGGATATATTGCCTCAGGCTCCAGACCTCCATTGTGCAAAACACTGAAAGGCATTGTATGTATTACCCCAATGACAGCCTCTATTGCCTTGAGGTTTAGAATGGTCCACTAGGTTCTGTACACTCAGTGGGATCAGTTTTGACTGTTTTCTTGAACATTTGTCCTTCTATGGTGCCAGTCACAGGAAAATCCTAGCAAGAATTATGTCTTCGCTAAACAGAGAAGAAAATATGGTCATCCATAAACAAATACAAACTCAAGAAACAACCTAGACAATCTAATAATTAATGAAAATGGAAAACTGGCTACTGATACATCCATAGAAATGAATGGTCAGTCTCCTAGAGGACCTGGATATTGGCAGTATGCACTTGCTCCAATACACACACACACACAC
>NW_022196913.1:66000660-66038326 GCF_008632895.1 Mastomys coucha
AAAAAAAAAAAAAAAAAAAGAACTCCAATTCCCTCTGTTGTACCCAAGGGTCCACGGGAAAACCCAAATGAGCCCAAGAATTGCAAAGTCTACTGTAATTACAAACGAGCCTTTTATTGGAGTCCAGACTCAGATCACCTGCTGTTCACTCACTAAGAGCAAGTGAACGCATGTGTCCCCGAGCCTAGGAAACACATGCGTTTACATACAAAATTAGGAATTCCTAGGATGCTTCAGAGTGCAGGGAGTGAAATGCTATAACCATTTGTTAGGGAGGAACTGAAGCTGGTGGGGGATTAATGGGTGCCTGTTTTGGTGTTATCAGGAACTAATTTTATAGCCAGCCATAACTGTCTGTGACCTCTGGTTACGTTTTTCTATGATATAAACAGAGGGAGCTCTAATCCTCTCTGGGTTTGTTATTTCTGAGGCCTCAAGCACAGGCACCTGGAGAATTCGACCACTTATCAGAGAGTGTTGGCAGACCCGGGCAACACCACGACTGGGAGGATGTCTCTTGTTAGCACTTGGCTCTATGAGATGTTTTCATTAAGGGGGGGCTTTGGGTAGTGCTGTTTTAACACTAGTCTAAATTCTCGTGGAGCCACCACCACGGGGAGGTGGAGAGGGGAGGGGCCCTGTACTATCTGCCTGCATATTGAGTTTGACTTGGATGGGAGAGCTTTCTGCAGGGACAAACATACATAACATTGGACTTTCTCAAGGTTTTTAACCAGAGAATGCCAGTATTAGTAATTCAGGGGTCACTACATTCCCCCTTCTATTGGGACTTTAGAGGCCAATCTTGGACTCTCTGTGGACCTAGGTTATCTGTGTTAACTGGCAGGTACTGGGATCTCTTTACCATCAGCTGTATGGTCCCCAGTCTCTGTTTTATGTACTGTAAAAGCTTATTGATTATGCATGGCCCAAATATGAGCAGTAACAAAAGGATTATTCGAGTGCCTGTGGTTGTGGAAATAAGGGTAGTTAGCCATGGGGAAGTATCAAATAGTGAATGATATCAGCTTATAGAGTTTTCTCTTTCTCTCTGGTGCCCACTTATGCTCTCTCTAACTTTTGCTAGAGATTCTCTTATGATTCTAGATTGATTTACATAAAAGCAGCATTCTTCATGCAGGGTAGCACACAACCCTCCCTGCTGCAGGAATACTAAGTCTAATCATTGTCTCTTCTGCACGACTACTTAAGCTAGAGAATCTACATTGCATTCTAAGTGTGCAATGTATTTTTCTAAGCATTGAATGTCTCAATCTATGTCTAGTTTGAAACTGTTATAGTTTTGTTCATGTAACATCGAAGCTGCTATTCCAGTATCTGTTCCAGCTAGCCCTGTTCCTGGAATTACAGACAAAGTCAGGGAAATAGCCTCTCTTTTCTGCCTCATGAGGTCTGCCCCAACATGTCTTATTAGGTTAAGTTCTTCAGTACTATTTCTTCTGAATAATATGGCACTCTCTGGACCAGAATACAGAACTCTTTTGTAGTAGGGGAATTAAGGATCTCTCCATGAACATATAGAGTTAATCCTGTTGAACAGGCCCACTGGGCTTGATCAGGAGGAATAATCCATTTAGAGTGAACAGTGGGTACTTTTTGATTGTAAAGGTGCTGATGTGATACGGGAACTCTTCTCAGGCAGGTGCCCTGTTCTGATATGGTCTGTAAGGTTAAGGCCGGGCCTTTTTGGAACCATCTGCATGCAGTGTCTTTCTTGGTTATAATCACAACACCTTCATATAAAGAGGATCTGTCATTATATCACAGCCAGCAAGAGTTGGTTAGTTCTGTCTGGGAACCATTTAGAATCTGAAAGGTTTTTAACATCATTGACCAGAGAAGGTCTGTTGGCTCTGTGTGATTTAGAAAACAGTCTGGGGCAAGGAACCTCTGGTAGAGGAAGACCAGGGGAATAGCAGTCATTTTTAGGGACTGGTTTTGGCACAGGATTTTTCTGTATAGAACCCCTGGGTACAGGTTTGGGGTGTGCCAGAATCCACGTTGGCCCTATGGCTATTGGTTGGGGGTTTACAATGAATTTTGTCAGGAGTCTGACTGCGAAAATGAGTCTGAGATGGTTTCTCCCAATGATGTAAAGCTTGAGACCCCATGTTTCTCTAGCTTCTCAGCCCTTTTCTTGTTTCTTTCAGCTGGTGAACTTAAGTAGGACTTGGGAGCTGCTACCCTGTCAGGCAACTGTGATAAAACCATCTTTTGACACTTTCCATCCCCCATTTCCTGCGACTGATGTCTCACAACCTTAAGAGGTACAATAGAATTTTTCTGGTCCCCCACAAGTCATAGTTCTCTTTTCCCTGGGACATATATAAAAAAAAAATCTCCCATCTATACTTAGGGTGTGAATCGCACCCAGTCTCTCTGGTGTTGGGCCATGAGTTATCTGCCAGCTGGCACAAGTTAAAGGTTAAGTCTGGGAACAAGGGGTTCCCGAGTGCCTTTTTTTTTTTTTGTATTACCCAGTTGGACCCTGTAACCTCTTTCAGGATTTTCGATTGTCCAAGTCAGGTCATAAGGCTGATGTTGGTTTTTGGTCTCTAAATGGAGGCATGGGCTGGGAACAGCAGCTCAAGCTGACAGTAAAAACAGCAGGCTTAGGATCAAGTTAATTTTAACTTGAAAGGATGAGTGCCCTTATTAACTCTTCATTCCAGCTGAGGCTGTAAATTCCAGCAATCTTCTTCTGGGGAGAAGGGGTTAGCTGGTCTCACATGACTACAATGTACCCAGGCTGTGATCCTGTCTACCTTCACAGCCATTGGCATTATTAACAAGACAGCATACAGACCTTTCTAGAGAGGTTCTAACGCTTTCTGGTGAAACCTCTTCTTGTAGATCCAGCCCCCAGGTTGAAACTTGTGTGGCTCTGGAATGGAGCCTGCTTCATTAAGGCCAAACCTGCTTGTGAACCCGTTTAGTTGCTCTAACCTTAGTTGCTAATTCATCATCTTTTAATTCTGCGACAGCTGCTGACTACAGTTAGGCACAATAGGGGTGGGGATACCATATACAATTTTAAAAGGCTTTAGTCTTAATCAGTAAAGAGAGTTCCTTACCCTGTATAGGGCAAAAGGAAGGAGAGTCACCCAGTCCATGCCAGTTTCTAAGGCCAATTTAATTAGGGTTTCCCAGATAGTCTGATTCATTCTCAACCTGTCCTGAACTCTGAGGCCTGTATGCACAATGTAATTTTCAATCTACCCCAATGTATCTTGCTGTATCTTGACTTACCCTGGACACAAAAGCTGGCCCATTGCCTTACCCTATCATATGTAGGAATCTACACCTGGGTAGGATGTTTTCTAGTAACTTCTTAGTCACTACCTTTATAGTCTCTGTTTTTGTTGGAAAGACTTCAGTCCATCCAGAGAAGGTATCTACGAACACCAGTAAGTACTTGAAGCCATACTTTCCTGGCTGAATTTCTGTAAAATCAACTTCCCAGTATGCCCCACGTCTCTTACCTCGCAGATGTAAGCCAGGATGTTTGGCAGTGTTGTGGGTGTTGGTCAATTGACAAGCTTTACAGCTCAATACTATATCTTCAATAGTACGCTGTATGTTTCTGAAGGTTACTTTAGATTGTCTCACTATCTCTGCCATCCGTTTTACTCCCATGTGAGTGACTCTATGGATTTTCCTGAGGATAGACTTTGCCAGGGAGGTAGGTAATATTAGTTTCCCTTCAGCTGTCTGCCACCAGCCCTCTGAACACCAGCTCTCGGGCTGATTTCTGGCCCATCCGACTTCTTCTGTATATGCTGGACATTCCTGTAGGTTTGGGTTGGGTGGTTCTGGTAGGGTTGCAGCTAAAACAAAGGCAGCTGTTTCTTTTAAGTCTCTTTGGCAGTTTTGTCAGCCAAGTTGTTGCCTCTGGCCACTGCCATTACTCCTTTTTGATGGCCTGGACAGTCTATAATCGCCACTCTCTTTGGTAACCCGAGGGCTTCCAGTAGTTGTAGTATTTGACCTTTGTTTTTGATACTTTTTCTTTCTACAGTTAGGAATCCTCTCTCCTGGTATATGGCCCCATGTATGTGGGCAGTTGCAAATGTATACCAACTATCTTTGTAGATGTTGACAGCTACCCTTTTCCTGTGGTAGGGGTTTGGGGCAGTGCTATCATTTCAGCTCTTTGTGCTGAGGTATCTGTGGGGAGAGACTGGGCCCAAATTACTTCTGTTTCTGTGGTCACTGCCACTCCTGCCCTCCTCTGTCCTTCTCAAATGAAGCTGCTTCCATCAGTGAACCAGGTCAGCTCTGCCCCTGGCAAGGGTGAGTCCTTGAGGTCTGGTCTTGTACTGTGTGCTTGTGCCAAGATTTCACTTTATTGGTGGAGTGGCTGATGCATGTCCAGATCAGGGAGGAGGGTGTCAGGATTTAAGGAAGCAGGTGGCTGGAAAGTAACTCGGCCAGGATTGATTAGTAAGGTTTGATAGTGAGTCATTCCGGCATTACTGAGCCACTGGTCTGGTGGCTGTTTGAGTACCCCCTCGATTGCATGGGTGGTAGTCACAGTTAAATTCTGTCCCAAAGTTAGTTATCTGTATCTTTAACCAGTAATGCTGTGGCTGCAATGATGCAAAGGCAAGGTGGCCATCCTGCTGACACTGGGCCTATTTTTTTTCACAGATAGGCTACAGGCCATTTCTGTGCTCCCAGAGTCTGAGTCAGGACTCTTTTGGCTATTTCTTTTCTTTAGTAGACATATAAGTGGAATGGTTTCATGATGTTTAGGAGCCCCAAAGCAGGAGTGGATAGTAGGGCCTGTTTTATATTGTCAAAGGCCTTTTGATGGTCCTGAGTCCAAGTAAAGTTTTCTGTCTCTCTGGTGGTCTCATATAAAGGTTTGGTTATTTCAGCGAAACCTGGGATCCATAATCTGCAAAAGCCTGTGAACCCCAGGAATTCTCTTACCTCTCTTGGGTTCTGGGGGGTGGTTATACTGAGGGCAGTCTCATTTCTTGCTGTGGAGAGCAACAGTTCACTCTCTTTTAGAATGTAGCCAAGATAGGTAACCTCAATCTTACAGAGCTATGCCTTTTTGGCTGATACCCAATATCTCATGTCCCCCTGAGTCTGTAGGAGATTCTGGGTCCCTTTTTTGCATCTTTGTTTAGTTTCTGCTGCAACAAGAAGGTCATCTACATACTGAACAAGAGTTATATTTGGATTGTTAACTCTGTACTCACCCAGGTCTTCTTGTAGAGCTTTATCAAGAATAGTGGGGGAGTTCTTGTAGCCTTGAGGCAGGCAAGTCCAGGTAAGTTGTCCATTAATGCCTTTTTCAGGATCATATCATTCAAAAGCAAAATATTTCTGCCTCTTGGGAGCCAAGGGTAAGCTGAAGAGAGCATCTTTTAAATCTAGGACAGAATATCATTTTAACCTGGAGGTAGAGAGCTCAACAAGGTATAAGGGTTAAGCACTATGGGATGTATGTCTATTACTTTATAGTTAACTTCTCCCAGATCTTGGACAGGACAGTAGTCATTGGACTTAGGCTTTTTTTACAGGCAATAATGGGGTGTTCCAGGCTGACTGACATGGCCTGAGGACCCTCATGGCCAACAGTTTTTGGATATGGTGGGTGGGCCCCTTTGGTGCTTCTTGGGACATAGGATATTGGTGAACTTCCACTGGATCTGCTCCCAGTTTGAGCTCTACAAATATTGGGGGACAATGTTTTGCTAGTCCCATTTCTCCAGTCTCTGCCCATGCTTGGGGAATTTTTTCCAGCCAAGTATCAAGGTCTTGGTTTGGGCTGGCTGATAATTCATATAGTCTATATTCAGTCTCAGAGGCCAGGTGAAGTGTCAGAACCTGGACTGGGTTTCCGTCCCCATCTGTCAGCCAGACCTTCCCAGAGTCAATGTGGATCTGGGCTCTAATTTTGTTAATAGATCTCTCCCCAACAAGGGGAATGGCATTCAGGGATCATGGTAAAGGAGTGGAACAGTCATCCAGCCCCCAAGACTATGAATATTGCTTGGTGCCTGTAGCTCCCTAGACCCAGGATTTTTTTATTAGAAATGGCCTTTCAGCCTTTACAAGCACCAAATGTTGGGCTCCAATATACACCAGGATGTCTAGAGGTTTTCTCTCCACTCTGAGGGTTACCCTGGGATCAGGGAGGGGGCCAAGCCCCAAGGCCCTTAGTCTTCTCCTTCGGTAACCATGATTTTGTTTTTAAGCTTTTTCTTTGGGTATTCTCTAGCCCAGTGTCCTTCTCTTTTTCAATAGGCACACTGATTCTTACCCAAGGCCAGTAGACAGTTCTCTCCACGGCCTGACTGGTGACTTTCTTTTGACTCCTTCCCCTCTGCAATGTTCTGGAACTGTCATCTCCTTTCTTTCTGGTCTGAATTACCATAGGCTAGCAAGATGTTTGCTATGTCTTTGTTTAACATCTTCCATGCCTTAGCTTTTTTCTCATCTTTGGCTGCTCGGTTACAGTACCCTTTTTCTGCCACTCCTACTAAATTTCTCAATGACTTTTCTCCTAATCTCTCTAGTTTCTGCAACTTTCTCCTTAAATCCAGTGCCGACTGGTTTATGAATGCCAGTGCCACCAAGTTTGTGTTTGCCAGATCTTCAGGATTTAAGGCGTATAACAGTGGAAAATATCCATAATTCTCTCAAGAAACACTGCAGAGTTTTCATTACCCCTCTGTCTGACATCATATACCGTAGCCAAATTTGAGGGCCATTTAGCAGCCGCTCAGAGACCTGCCATGAGACACTGGCAATACATATGAAGACTCTCCCTGTCTTCTCCCTTGTTATAATCTCAAACTGATCTTCTGAGAGAGAACTCTTCATTGATGTCAGCTGGGTTTTGAGTTGGGAATACTGTTGGCGCCGAGAACAGATTTCCAAGCTTCTAGGATAATGCATTCCCTCTCCTCTTTCGTAAAGAGAATCTGCAACAATTGTTGACAAGATTTTTAACCACAGAGTGCTGATATTAGTAATTCAGGGGTCACTATACCTCCACATTCAATTTGAATGCATAGACACATCCTGTTTTGACATTCACGTGGTTTAAGAAGATGGGCATAGCGTGGCATGGTGGTGCATGTCTTTAATCCCAGTATTTGGGAGGTAGAGGCAGGCAGATTTCTGTGGATTCAAGGCAGTATGGATTCCAAACGAGCTCAAGTACAGCCAAGATCCTTAAAACAAGAAAACCTGTCTCAAACAAAGCAAGCAAGCAAGTAAACAAACAAAAAGCAAAAAAGTAAGAGGAGGAGAACATGAAGAAGAAGATGATGGTGAATAAGGAGGAGGAGGAGGAGGAGGAGGAGGAGGAGGAGGAGGAGGAGGAGAAGAAGAAAGATATGTGACATTGTTATACCTGATTCCTCACATGAGTCACAAAGCCTCCATTTTGCCCAAATTTGGGCAAAGCATCTCACCAGTACCAAGAGTTAGGATACCAAGTGCATGTTTCCAGAGACTTTTCCTTGTGTTGTCAACTGGCAATGTAACATTGACTATAATATTTTTGAATTCTTCATTAGTCTTCAAGAAAAATATACAAATGATTATTTAAAAAAAAAGACTTCAAGTAAAGCATTCAAGAAAACACTGTATGAAGCAATCCATGTCACACTCACCATGTTAGCAAAATCATTTATTTCCATGGTGTGGGAATTCTTCCCCAGGGAATTCTCCATGTTGTACACTTTAATCCTTTTCATATTTTCTTCCCATACCACTCTCTTCAGTACTTCTCCCTCCTGGATGAGAATATAATGTAAGACAGTTCATTCTATTTAAACTCCTGCACAAGCTGACCATGTGGACTTCAGTTGCAGGTGATTAGAGGCTAAGGAAGGAATCTCTAGATACTATGGTCCCACATTCACATACAGTAGAAAAGACAGTCTGAATATCCTGTGCTTACAATGATTTTATTATGTGATCTCTTAAAGGTGGTGATGTTTGTGGTGCAGCACCTATGATCTCTCATGTGCCTAGACACTTTTACACTGGGATCCCTCTGGACATTTTCCTGGATACCAACCAGACTGTATGATTTGTCATATTTTAACTTCCACTCTTCTCATTCAACATCCAAACTGTGATCAAATGCTGAAGCACCTGGCAAAACTCCCAAGCACAGGATGACCAGGAAGACAGCAGGAGTCATGTCTCAAGCTGCATATGAAGAGAAATGAAGATATGACTACACAAGTGTTTTACAAATGTCTTCTTACACCATCCTGAGAATTGAGCCATCCATGGTTACTAAAATACTTTGTGTTATTCCTTCAAATAATTTTCAAATGATTGTAGAAAACTATGAGAATGTCTTTGAACCAAGTCAGACAATAGTGGTTATTAGGCCCATTGCAAAATGAAAAGCATGTATGCAGAATTCATGTACTCAGTACAATTTAGGTGTACTAAATCACCTAAAGTGATTCAGAAAGTTCTCCATGCACAGTAAGGAATCAGTGTTTTAGGATATCATTTATAATTTCTACCAACCAGCAATTGTATCATATGTTGTTGGGATTTAATTTCAAGGTGAACTCAAGAGTTGGAGCCACATGTCATTATATGTCTTTCTCATATGTAACTAGTGGTGAGCTTGTCTTTAACCCTCTCTTCTTTGGTAAAATGTTGTGAAATATCATCTAGAAAGAATGTGGGAAGGATCATTTTCTATTCTTTCCATCTAACCCATTAGATTATACAACCAAATTCCCAAATGATACTTAAAAAACCAATAGAAGCCAAAGCCACAAGAAAAAGAAGAGTATGATAGCAAGTCAATAATGGGATTTTATATGCTGCACGTCCTGGATTTCTAAATCAACACTCCATACAGAACCTGATAGGGACATATCACATGCTACTGCATCTGCACCTGTAAAACGAAAACAGTTATGTCTATGGGTTAGTGCAAGAGATGGCTTCAAAGAACCAGCTGCAACTTTGTGAACAGAACCAGCTTTTCAGCTCATAGAACCTTACACAAACATAGACCCAGAAGAGACTTGGTTTTCTCTTCAACTTCTCTACCCAGCTCCACTCTACCAACACAGAGGGCTGGTGATGCTTAGGATATATTTTTCTTCTTTGTGGTCTGCTTGATTCTCCATGGAGTCTCTGAAAGCACACACCCAAGCCCACTTTCTGTTCAGCCATTCACTGGCAGGACCTTACCTTTCGGTGATGACCACGGATGCCTCAGAAAACTCCACACATTCAACTCTTTGGAGGTTGGTGAGGTTCAAGAATCTGGCCCAGTATATATCTAAAGTATGTATAGGGTTGGACCAGCCCCTCAATCATTCCCTACTTTTGATTGGCTGTGTTAGAGACTAGATTAAACCTCTAGGCACTGGGACTTCAGGCATCTTCTGAGATATAATCTGATTGTCCATTTGGCATGGCTGTAGGCTACCTCTGTGGACAGCAGGAAGCTTAACTTGTGAACCTTGTCAAAGAAAGGTAGATAGCCATCCTGTAGGCTTTGGATCACAATAAATTAGATGTTTTTGCTTCCCTGATTATGTTTCCTATACAACTTATATGGTGTTGTACCTTTTAAGTTTAGAATAGGATATTTTAGTTACCATCTCTTGCATGGGTGTAGTCATTATATTTTATTTCATGTTTTGTCCTCAGCTATGGCTGGAAATTTTGAGAACACAGACTCTGGGATGCTCTTTTCCTGGTGCCATGGTGTAACATGGGTGGATCTTATGAGAATCTTTAGGGGACAGTGACATCCAAAGAAGAAAGTCGTATTGAAGGCTGAGTCATAAGATAGGGAATATGAGTGAATGCTGTACATGTGGTTTCATTAAATTCACTGGGTTTTGTCTTCGACAATAAATTGAATAACCACCTATAAGCACCATCTTACCTGTCCTCTTCATTGTGGTAACATTGTGGTAACTGGAAATCACTGTATTTGCCATTTTCAGGACCTATTTTGGTTACCTTAAGATCACACACTTTGTTTGATAGCATGACAAAGAGATATTTAGAAGGATTTCCTCTTCAGGTTTGCACTGGACAGTGAACAGTAATCCTCTACCTATCTCCCATACCCCAGGCATCCATCATTTCTTTTTGTTAGTGTAGATATTTGGCTACTGCTTTTGGGTTAGTGCTTTTCTTTACAAGAGTCTTGATGAAACATAGTTTCTCTTGTATCAGTCTGAAAAAGTGGGAACATTAAGAAATGTATTATTCCACAATAAAGGACTGTCATATTTTCACTTCATATTCTCAGGTTATACTATTATATATGGCTCACAGATGGCATATTTGATTTATCCATTTATTGTTCAATTTGGTGGTTTTCTCAGAGCAGGAAAAATGCATGATATCTATCTACATTATAAACTACACAAACCAATGAGCACAAAATCTAAGTTTATTTAAGTCATTGCTAAATGTTGGTTAAATCATAAAAAGGGATATTTTTAGGATTTCATAAGTTATTTTATAGCATTTAGAAGCAGCAATAAGAGACTTCAGCTTAGGCCTTCTGCTTTTTCTCTTTAGCCTTTCTACATATATTTTAATTAACTTATTGTGAATTTCATACATTATATTTTTACCATATTCTTTCTATTCTCTTAACTCTTCCCAGATCCTCTGTTTCTAACTAGCAATATTACATCACGTTCTTTTTCCCACTTACTAAAAAGGGAAAGAAAAGGCCACTAAAACCATGGAATTTATTGATGTTGAGTAACCACTGCTGAGCATGCAGCCTGTTTTAGACTGTGATATATTTTGTTTCTTTTCACCTCAGAAATATGGCTTTCTTTCTCCAAGAAGCTATTGTGTGTAAATAATGATTTGACTAGTTTTGGGACTTTTTTTCACGTATCTATCTTCTTCACTTTGGGAATTTTGTCTCACTTGAGCTGTCTATGTCTTGTGCATGCTGTAACAGTCTCTGTAATTTAACATGTGTTTCTGTTGCTGGGCAGTGGTGGCACATGCCTTTAATCCTACCACTTGGGAGGCAGAGGCAGGCGGATTTTTGAGTTCGACGCCAACCTGGTCTACAGAGTGAGTTGCAGGACAGCTGGGGCTACACAGAGAAACCCTGTCTTGAAAAAAAAACAAAAACAAAAAACAAAAACGTGTTTCTGTTGTACACTGTCTTGGAAATAATTCTTTATGTCATCTATAACCTCTTACCTTTACAATTTTCCCACACTGTCCTCTTCACAATTCCCCTAGCCTGTAGAGTGGGGTATGATAAAGACATCCCATTCATATAGGCTCTCCAAGTATCCATGGCTCTTTATATTGTACAGGTGTAGGCCTCTGTGTTAATTGCCATCTATTGCATGAAGAAGCTTCTCTAATGATGGTAAAGAAATTCATTTATATGTATATAGCAATATGTCATAAGAAGTGTGTTATTGTTATGCTCTTTAGCAGAATAATAATAATAGATTTCTCCTGGGATTATTAATTCTTGTCTCAGATTATCTCATTAACTGTGTTGGGTATGAGGTCTATATCACTAAGTAGGCTCCTCATTATATCTCAGTGTTTATAGTTGTGTGGGAAGGTTGATTACCTTTCTTATTAGAAAGCCTGAGTCTCACCATGAGCAGTAACCACTAGGAAGGAAGCTTTCAGTTGATAATCAGATTTCTCCATATTCTATGCATTAATTATAGAGTCAGAAGGAGGAAAGGGACATCTGGAATTGTAATAGAGCCAAATATATGGCTCAAGGAGACAACATTTAAAGATCACAGACTAAATGCAATGGTATCCTCAGGGAAAAACAACATCCAACCACTTTCCATCTTGTGAAAAGGAATGAAAGGAAAGGTTAGCCAGTAAAAGAAACCATCAAAATCCAGAAAGCTGATAAGAATGTACCTGAATGAAGGGGACATGTTCCATCCCAGAAAGCAGAAGAAGCTGGAAGCTTTATCTACATGTTTTTTTTTCTTTAGAATCAACCATACAAGAATGGTGTTACAGAATCTCCTTCTATATCTAAGAATATCTGATGATGCCAGGTATATGTCAGAGGTGCCCCTGCATGTAAGACAAAGCAGTCTGTTGTGTGAAGCTATTAAGGTTAAGTCTAGATTTCTTAACATCAAAATCCAACTTTGAAATCCAATTTCAAAAACATCTCCTGATTGAGGTAATCTAGACATAAAGGACGTGCATGGAATCATTCCATAGATAAGTGAATATTAGCCAAAAAAGTACAGAATACCTAGGATACAACCTACAGACCATAAGATTAACAAACAGGAAGTTATAAATGACAGTGATTCAATCACACTTAGAAAGGGCAAACAAAATAATCATGTGACACAGGGGGTGCTTTTTGTGTGAAAGAAGAGGGGGTAAGGGGGAAATTGATCAGGTTTGGAGGACAGGGCAGGAGAGAATTCCAGAGGGCTAAGAGAATTAATGGAAATTTGTAGATTCTAGGGAAGGAGTTGGGAGGGGGACCCTCTAGAAACTACCAGAGAAGAGACTTGGCAGGTAAGACACTCATAAGACCTAACAGATGTGACCTTAGCCAACATTCCCAACAGTGGGGAGAGGGAACTCAAATATCTGACACCATTAGATAGACAGGATCTCAAATGGAAGCAAGAGGATATCAACGGCCAGGCAAAATGTTTGACTCCATTAGATAGACAGGATCTCAAATGGAGGGAAAGAGTTAAAAATGGCCATTCAAAATGTTTGACCCAAAATTGTTTCTGAATAAAAGAACTGCAGTGGCAAAAATTGAATAGAGATTGAGGTAAAGGAGATCCAGTGACCTTGTTCGTCCCAACTTGGGATCCATCTCATGGGGGATACCAATGCCTGATACTATTACTGAGCTATGATGTGCTTACATTCAGGAGCCTATCATGGCTGTCTGCAGAGAGGCCATAAAAGCAGATGATTGAGACAAAGGCAGATACTTACACTCAACCATTTAACTGACCTTATGTTTGAATTAGGGAAAGGATTGAAGAAGCTGAAGGGGAGAGCAATTCCATAGGAAAACCAGCAGCGTCATCTAATCCAGCCCCCTGGGAGCTCCCAGAGCCTGAGCCACCAACCAAGTAGCATACATGGGCTGTTGCAAGGCCCTGGACATATGCATTGAAGGGGTCTGCTTGGTCTGACTGCAGTGAGAGAAGATGTACCTCATCCTTGAGAGGAGTGGGGGCCCCAGGCAATGGGGATAACTTGTCGGGGGTATAGGGAGCACCCTTTCAGAGGCAAGGGGGAGGAGAGATTTTATGAGTAACTGTGAGAGGTAGACTGGGAGGCAGGCCAATGGTTGGAAGGTAAATAAAGAAAATAATTAAAAAAATGATAATTAAAGAACTGAAAGCTATGATGAGGGGCCATAACAGGAACTCTCTCCTCATCTTCTGCACTAGAAGTTTTTCACATAAATCTCATATTCTATATATGTGGTGAAACATAGAAGGCTGAATTCACACTGCAATCTGAATTTCCTTGCTGATCGCTAGAGGCATCTACACTTTTTACTCCCTTACAAATACATAGACCAATTCTTCAAACTTCAACATGTACTAGTAAGATGCTCCTTTATTATAATAATTTATCTATAGGAGGAAAGTGGTCAGAATACACAGAGATATCTGAGTGATTTTGAATGTGGCAATTACAGTGAACTCTAGTTTAGAAAGTTTAATAGATGAACTATCACTCTGTGTTCCACAGAGCAATGATTCTGGGCCTTGGGTCAGGTACCCTCTGAACACCAAGAGAAAGATATAATCATCAGGAAAGATCTAATCAACAGGAGAAGCCTTAGGCCAAAACATTCCACTCCTCCTGAGACACCTCTACCCAAGTGCCTCCACATAGACGTAAGGAGGACATAGTTCCTCCTTCTCTACGTCTCTACCTCCTTTATACCCTTCTACTTATAAATCTCCCTAATTGACATATCCTTTGCCCATTCAAAGGAAACCATAAAAATTACACAGCAGAGATATGCCTTCAATATAATATTTATTTGTGAAAATGTCATAAATAATGTTCTCCACATTCTAAAGCCAAGACCAGGAGCCATGGGCACCTCATGGACTTGAATGCCTCAGTGCTGCTCTGGTCAAAGAGGCACTTTATCTGAAAGGATCAAAAAGCTATCCTTGGCATAAATGTGAGGCTCCAGGTACCAAAGTGATTGCATGTTTATTTCCGAGTGCTTGGGAATACGGGCTCAAATCTGTTAGGCATTTAGGATGTCTACACTAGATTTGTCCTTGAAATATACATAGTTTATTCCCACTAACATTCCCTATAATATCATACTAATGTAAATGTTAAACAAATCTCATGAAGTGGGAACAATTGAACAGAAATGCTCCTGCATAGTCCTGCATGTTCTCCATATTGCTACCCTGTTCTCCGTCTGTTGTAAAAGTCATTCATTTATAGTAGGCTGAGAGGATGTTATAGATGGAGTTCCAGTTGGACCTGTGGCTGCCAGGAAGGCTATGTGGGTCTAATGTCAGTGCTGAAAGTTGAGTGGTCACATACTAGATACCATTACTTTTGCTGATGGGTATCATTTTACAGGGTAGACCATATCATGGAGACACAGCAGTGTGAACCCACAGAATATCTCCATAGTTCCATTTTGTTGTTGTTGCTCTTGTAGCTGAATCCTTTCATTGGGCAGTAGCTTTACACTATCCAAACTCACAGCTTAAGGTTGGTTTACTAGCATAGTATTAATACCTTAGAATTATCTCCTTAGCATATCAAATTTATATCCTGGGTTAGGCTCATATCTGGGCTGTTTGGTGGTGTTCCTGGTGCTTGGTCTGAGGTCTACTTCTTCCAGAGCTGCCTGCTGACAAACTTGAATCTCACATGAGCTACATAATTTCTAGTCACATGGTATGTTTCTAAGTTAACCAGATGGATTTAAGTTATGTTCCTTACACTCATGGAAACAGAATTACCAGTCACATGCTAGGACAATGTGTGATTCTCGCTATACACACACTTCATATATTCCTCCCTCATTTTTTTTCATTATTGGTTCACATAAAGACAAAAGTTATGAGACTAGTAACAGTGGGCAACATTCTCTCTTACCTCTACACTTTCTCTTAATCTACATCAAACACTGAAAAGCACAAGAAGCACAAAGTATGTAAGGGCCTTTATAGCTCAGCCTTCCAAATGCTACCTCAATTCTTCCCCCAAAACAACACAATCATGTCTAAGATAGCAGCACCCAATTTTCTCATTATCATTTTTTGTATACTTTGGCTTCGATTGATAGGCAAGATATCATGGACAAAAGAAATATTGGGAGTAAAAGATTTCTTTCACAATATACACTGAGGGAAGCAAAGGCTTTGATCTCATGGTATGGGTCTGAATTAGCAGCTATGTCTAAATCTCAAGTACTAAAATTACCTCAGATTCATTCTTTGACACTTTATTATAAAGCCTACACCCAACTGTGCAGATGGTTTTATGCCTAGTGACTTGGGCACTTCCATGTAAATTAATAGTCAGAAAAAATGGACAGAAGGCATGGCCACAGGCTCTTCTGATGGAAGCAATTTAAAAATGTATTTCTCTTTCTCATGTATGTTCAATTGACAACTAATATTAGCCACTAATATAGCTGGTTTGGCAATGATAATCTGTTAGCTTGTATCATGAAAAGATTTTCATTGTACTTCAAGTCTGTCACATAATTTTTCAGAGTAAGATAGTCTGGGTTGGCATTTATGGTCTCTTAGAACTTGGAAAACATTGCCTAAGTAGTTTTGTCTTTTGAAGTCTCCACCAAGAAGTCAGCTGCTATGTTGATGGGTTTGCCCTTGTTTGTGATTTGTGGCTTTTCTCTTGTAACTTTCAATACATTTTCTTTGTTTTGCGTATTTACTCTTTTAACTATGGAATGATGTGTAGTATTTCCTTTCTTGTGTCTTTTTAGTCTTCTGCTTGCTTCTTTTTTTCTGAATATGTGTTTCTTTTCTTAGTTTGAGAAATTAGGAGAAGGTTTTTCTATGATCCTTTTGATAATCTGATCTGTTATTTACCTTGGATTCTCCTCTGCTACTATGCTTATGATTCATAGATACTATGTTTTCACAGTCTATCAAAGTTATACAGATCCCTTTTATTTTTTGTTTATATTTTTTTAAAAAAACTACATCCTAGAAAAAGCAGAAAAGTAATCTTCCAACAAAACTAAAAGAAGATAGCCACATGAACAGAATTTCAACTCTAACAACAAAAATAACAGGAAGCAACAATTACTTTTCCTTAATATCTATTAATACCAATGGACTCAATTTCTCAATAAAAAGACATAGAGTATCAGACTGGGTACATAAACAGGACCCAACATTTTGTTGCATTCAGGAAACCCAGCTCAATGACAAAGACAGTCACTATCTCAGAATAAATGCCTAGAAAACAAATTTTCAAGCCAACGGTCCCAAGAAAACAGCCCGAGTAGCCATTCTAATATAAAATAAAACCAACTTTCACCCTAAAATAATAAAAAAAGATAAGAAGGGACACTTCATATTTATCAAAGGTATGATCTACCAAGAAGAATTCTCAATTCTGAACCTCTATGCTCCAAATGCAAGGGTGTCTACATTCATAAAAGAAACTTTACTAAAGCTCAAAGCACATATTGCACCACACACAATAAAAGTGAGAGATTTCAAAACCTCACTCTCTGCAATGGACAGATCATGGAAACAGAAACTAAACAAAAACACAGTGAGACTAACAGAAGTTATGAAACAGATGGATTTAACAGGTATCTATAGAACATTTTATCCAAAAACAAAAGGATATACCTTCTTCTCGGAACCTCATGGTTCCTTCTCCAAAATTGACCATATAAGTGGTCACAAATCAGGCCTCAACAGATACAAGAAGATTGAAACAATTTCTTGCATTATATCAGATCATCATGGACTAAGCCTTTTCCTCAATAACAACATAAACAACAGAATGCCCACATACATGTGGAAGCTTAACAACACTCTACTCAATGATAACTTGGTCAAGGAAGAAATAAAGAAAGAAATTCAAGACTTTCTAGAGTTTAATGAAAATGAAACCACAACACACTCAAACTTATGGGAAACAATGAAAGCAGTCCTAAGAGGAAAACTCATAGCTTTAAGTGCCTCCAAAAAAAAATACTGGAGAGAGGCTATACCAGCAATTTGACAGCACATCTGAAAGCTCTAGAACAAATAGAAGCAAATTTGCCCAAGAGGAGTAGAAGGCAGGAAGTAATCAAACTCAGGGCTGAAATCAACCAAATGGAAACAAAAGAAGTTTACAAAGAATCAACCAAACCAGGAGCTGGTTCTTTGAGAAAATCAACAAAATAGATAAATCCTTAGTCAGACTAACTAGAGGGCACAGAGACAGTATCCAAATTAACAAAATCAGAAATGAAAAGGGAGATATAACAACAAACACTGAAGAAATCCAAAAAATCATGAGATCCTACTACAAATGCCTATACTCAACAAAACTGGAAAACCTGGATGAAATGTACAATTTTCTAGACAGATACCAGGTACCAAAGTTAAATCAAGATCAGATAAATGATCTAAACAGCCCCAAACTGCTAATGAAATAGAAACAGTCATTAATACTCCCCCCCCAAAAAAAGCCCAGGACCAGATGCAGAGTTTAGTGCAGGGGTTTAGATGCAGAGGTTTAGGGCAGAGTTTTATCAGACCTTCAAAGAAGACCTAATGCCAATACTCCTCAAATTATTCCATAAAATAGAAACAGAAGGTATTTTACCCAATTTGTTTTATGAAGCTACAATTACTCTGATACCTAAACCACACAAAGACCTAACAAAGAAAAACTTCAGACCAATTTCCCTTATGAATATCGATGCAAAAATACTCAATAAAATTCTTGCAAACCAAATCCAAGAACACATCAAAATGATCATCCATCATGATCAAGTAGGCTTCATCTCAGGGATGCAGGGATAGTTCAATATTCAGAAATCAATCAACATAATTCACTATATAAACAAACTCAAAGAAAAAAACTTTATGATCATCTCATTGGATGCTAAGAAGGCTTTGACAAACCCAACATCCCTTCATGAGAAAAGCCTTGGAAAGATTAGGAATTCAAGGCCCAATCATAAACATAGTAAAAGCAATATACAGCAAACCAGTAGCCAACATCAAACTAGATGGAGAGAAACCTGAAGCAATCCCACTAAAATCAGAGACTAGACAAGGCTGCCCACTCTCTCCCTACTTATTCAATATTGTACTTCAAGTCCTACCCAGAGCAATTAGACAACAAAAGGAGATCAAAGGGATATGAATTGGAAAGGAAGAAGTCAAATTATCACTATTTGCTGATGATCTGATAGTATACATATGTGACCCCAAAAATTCCACCAGAGAGCTCCTAAATCTGATAAACAACTTCAGCAAAGTAGCTGGATATAAAATTAACTCAAGCAAATCAGTGGCATTCCTCTACACAAAGGATAAACAGACTGAGAAAGAAATTAGGGGAACAACACACCTCCCAATAGTCACAAATAATATAAAATACCTTGGGGTGACTCTAAGCAAGTAAAAGATCTGTTTGACAAAAACTTCAAGTCTCTGAAGAAGGAAATTGAAGAAGATCTCAGAAGATGGAAAGATCTCCCATCCTCGTGGATTGGCAAGATTAATAAGGTAAAAATGGCAATCTTGCCGAAAGCAATCTATAGATTTAATACAATCCCCATCAAAATTCCAACTCAATTATTCACAGACTTAGAAAGAGCAATTTGCAAATTTATCTGGAATAACAAAAATAAACAGTATAACCAAAACTATTCTCAACAATAAAGGAACTTCTAGTGGAATCACCATCCCAGACCTTATGCTGTACTACAAAGCAATTGTGATAAAAAAAAATGCATGGTATTGGTACAGTGACAGGCAGGTAGATCAATGGAATAGAATTGAAGGCTCAGAAATGAACCCACAAACCTATGGCCACTTAATCATTGACATAGGAGCAAAATCCGTCCAGGGAAAAAATACAGCATTTTCAACAAACGGTGCTGGCTCAACTGACAGTTAGCATGTAGAAGAAGGTAAATTGATCAATTCTTATCTCCTTATACAAAGCTCAATTCCAAGTGGATAAAGGACCTTTACATAAAACCAGATACACCCAAACTAATAGAAAAGTAAGTGGGGAAGAGCCTTGAGTACATAGGAACAGGGGAAAATTTCCTGAAGAGAACACCAGTAGCTTATGCTCTAAGATCAAGAATTGACAAATGGGACTTCATAAAATTGCAAAGCTTCTGTAAGGCAAAAGACATCATCAAAAGAACAAAAGAGTAACCAACAAATTGGGAAAAGATCTTTTCCAATCATATATATAATAGAGGGCTAATATCCAATATATACAAAGAACTTAAGAAGTTAGACTAAGACAAAAAAACCCTATTAAAAATGGGGTACAGAGCTAAACAAAGAATTCTCAACTAACAAGTACTGAATGGCTGAGACACACCTAAAGAAATGTTCAACATCCTTAGTCATCCGGAAATGCAAATCAAAACAACCTTGAGATTCCACCTCACACCAGTCAGAATGGCTAGGATAAAAACTCAGGTGACAGCAGATGCTGGCGAGGTTATGAAGAAAAAGGAACACTCCTTTATTGCTGGTGGAATTGCAAGCTGGTACAACCACTCTCAAAATTAGTTTGGCTTCCTCTGGAAATTGGACATAGTACTACCAGAGGACCCAGCTATACCACTCCTGGGCATATACCCAGAAGATGCTCCAACATGTAACAAGGACACATGCTCCACTATGTTCATAGCAGCCTTATTTATACTAGCCAGAAACTGGAAACAACTCAGATGTCCCTCAACAGAGGAATGGATACAGAAAATGTGGTACATCTACACAATGGAGTACTACTCAGCTATTAAAAACAATGAATTTATGAAATTCTTGGGGAAATGGATGGACCTGGAGAATATCATCCTGAGTGAGGTAACCCAATCACAAAAGAACACACATGGTATGCATTCTCTGATAAGTGTACATTAGCCTAGAAGATCAGAATACACAAAGTACAAACCACAAACTATAAAAAACTCAAGAAGAAGGAAGACCAAAGTGTGGATACTTCGTTCCTTCTTAGAAGGGGGAACCAAATACCCATGGAAGGAGTTTTAGAGACTGACTATGGAGCAGAGACTAAAGGAAGGACAATTCAGAGACTACTCCATCTGGGAATCCTTCCCATATCCAGTCATCAAATCTAGACACTATTGTGAATGCCAACAAATACTGGATGATGGAAGCCTGATATTGCTATCTCCTGAGAGGCTCTGACAGTACCCAACTAATACAGAAGTAGAGGCTCACAGCCATCCATTGGACTGAGAACAGGGTCCCCAATGAAGGAGCTAGAGAAAGGACCCAAGGAGCTGATGGGTTTTTCAGCCCCTTAGGAGGAACAACAATATGATCTAACTAGTATCCTCAGAGCTCTTAGGGACTAAAACTCCAACCAAAGAGTACACATTTGGGGACTCATGGCTTCAGCAGCATGTGTATAGCAGAGGATGGCCAAGTTGGTCATCAATGGGAGGAGAGGACCTTGGCCCTGTGAAGGTTCCATGCCCCAGTGTAGGGGAATGCCAGGGCCAGTTAGCAGGAGGGGGTAGGATGGTGAGCAGGGGGAGATGGGAGGGAACAGAGGATTTTTGTTTTTGTTTTTGTTTTTTTAATTTTATTTGTTTTTCTTTTATTTTTGGAGGGGAACCTGGGAAAGGAGATATTGTAAATAAAGAAAACATCTTATTAAAAAATATATTGTTTTTCACTGATGTTGTAAATCCTCTATTTTGTTTTCTGGTCTGATACTCTGACTCATATTGATTTATTTTACTGGTAATACCTTCCATCTGAGTAAAATGTTATTCCTATCATTTTATTGCTCATTTCACATTTAATGTAAAGCCAAGTATGTATCCAGAGGAATGCAAAACTTGCTGGAAAGGTGCATATTTCCCTGATGCAACTCTTTTAAATTGTCCTATATATAGATTAAAGTAAAAATACAGGTGTGGCTGAGTCCAAGTATATTTAAATTATAAAAACAAAAGGTAGAGAGAAGGGTTTTTATTTTAGGTCAATACTTGTCAGCCTCTGACTTCCTAAATTTCTTGTTTGGCCTCGTTAAGGATACTATTGTTGTGATGAAACACCAAGACCAAGGAAACCTTAGGAGGAAAGGGTTTATTCAGTTTATGCTTCCACATCACAGGACATTATTAAAGTATGGCAGAACAGGAACTCAGGCAGGTAAGAAAACAGGAGGCAGAAGCAATGGAGGAATGTTACTTATTAGCTTGATCATCATAGCTTGCTCAGCCTGCTTTCCTATAGAACCCAAGGCCACATTATGGGTGGCTCAAGTACAGAGCCACCCACAATGGCCTGGATCCTACCCCATCAAGTCCTAATTAAAACATGCCCTACAGCTGGATCTCTTGGAAGCTTTTTCTCCACCGAGGCTCTCTCCTTTCACATTATTCCAGGTTTTGTCAAATTGACACAAAACCAGCTGGCCCAACTGAACCCTTCTCACCTTGACAAAAACATCACTGCTAAGCTAAGACCTTTCCTTTCTTTTCTTTCCCAAATTACACATTAATACTACCACTGTAAAATTCAAAATCCCTACTTTCCTTAGATATTTTCTTTAATTACATGTAAATTTCTCGTTTCCCAGTTTCCCTCCAAAAAAACAAACTAACAAACAAACAAAACCAACAAGAACAAACCCCTGTTGCCTCCCCCATCCCCATGCCTGCCACCCCACCCTCTCCCACTTCTTGGCGCTGGCATTCCCCTACAGGTAGATAATACCTGCCTAAAAGTGATGGAAGGAATTTTGCCCTGACTCCTTGGACCCTGGCTCCTGTTTCTAGCACAACCTCTCACAGCCCCTCCCACAGGACTATGTGTGCCCTGTCACATAGACAATGCCCCAATTTCCCAGCATTCTAGCTTGGCTCTACCCCCAGTCATCTGACCACAGCCAGGCTCCACAGACAGATAGCTCCACTTTACAATATAAGAGGCAGTTTGCCCCTGCTCTTTCTCTGGCTCTTTGTCCTCTCTTGCCTTCTTTCTCTTGCTCTCCTCTCTTGCTCTTGTTTCTCTCCTGCTTTCTTGCTATCTAGCTCTATTGCTCTCTTCTTTTTTTTGCTCTCTCTTCCCCTCCTCTCCTCTCTTTCTTGTCTTTCCTTCTCTTTCTATACAGTCATGGCTGGCCTATTTTCTCCTTTCTATAATTAAATGTCTCATGATTATGCCTTGCCTCCTTTTAGATAATGTGTCATGCAATCCCAGGCATTAGCAGCAGAGAGATGCAGTCATTGGCAACAGAGAGAGCCATGGGCCCACATATCGTCTGCACCCCTTTCAACATTCATATCATCTGAGCCCATACAAAAGATCTCACTGAGTTCTCAACTCTTAATGGCCTTTTTACCCCACAGTTTTAAATCTTTCCAAAATGTTTCCCAAAGCATTATGGATAGGACTGTCAGAGAAGTATCCCCCTGTTCTTACAGCAACTTGTCTTAGGCTATCCACTGCTGTGATAAAAGGCCATGAACACATGTACATGTAGGCAAAAAATACTGTATACACATACATTTTATATATATATGTATATACATATACACACACACACACATATATATATATATATATATATATATATATATATATATATATATATATATACATATGATTTGTTTTTTCTAATCTGGGATAGGTGAATAGAAATGATTTTTTCTATCTTCACCCATTTATCTATACATTTCATGATTTCATTTATGTTAGCCCCAGAGTAATACTCTTTTGTGTAAATGTACATTTTCTTTTTCCTTTCATTGGTTCAATGGATATATTGGTTCTAGATATTATGAATAGCACAGTAATGTCAATAATTGTCTCTAGGGTAGGCTGAAGTGTCTCTTGTTTATATGCTCAAAAGTAGTACAGCTGATTTGAATCTTCCTAAGGAATAGCTATACCAATTTCCATAATGGTTATTCAAGTTTGCAGTCCCACCATCAATGGATGACTGTTCCCTTTTCTTAACATCCTCACCTGCATGAGCTGTCACTCGTTTTATTGATCTAAGCCATGCTGACAGGTATAAAATGAAATCACAGAGTAATATTGATTTACATTTTACTAATGTATAAGGATGCTGAACATTTAGGTGTTTTTAAATCATATGAGTTTTGTCATTGAAAAATTATCTGTTTAAATCTGTGCCCCATCATTAAATTTGGTTAATTTTTTCTTGATATATAGTTTTTTGAGTTCCTAATATATTTTTGGATATTAGCCTTCTACTGGATGTGTACAAGCTAAAATTCTTTTGACATTTTGTAGACTGCTGCTTTGCTTGAATGTTGGCAACTTTTGCCATCATGATGTTTCTCAGTTTCATGAAGTCCCATATATAAATTCATGCTTTTAGTGGTAATGCTGTGTTCTGTTTGGCAAGTCTTCTATGTCAGTGAGTTCACAGGTATTCCCCACTTTCTCTTCTATCAGATTCAATGTATCTGATTTTATGTTGAGGCCTTTGATTCATTGGGAGTTGTACGTTATACAGGGTGATGAGTATGGATGTATTTGGATTTTTCTTCATGCATCAAGGGTTTGACAAGCATTATTTGTTGAAGAACATGGGTTTTTTTCTTTCTTTTTATTCCATGTGTATTTCTGGCATCTTTTAAAATTCCATTGTCCATGGCTCTGTGAATATACATGTGGGCATTAATATTTGTTTTCTAGTTCTACTATCCTGTTTTCTTTTTTTCTTTATTGGATATTTTATATATTTATATTTCCAATGTTATCCCCTTTCCAGGGTTCCCCTCTGGAATTGGAACCTGCCTTTCCCACCCCCCTCTCCTGTTTCTGTGAGGATGGTCTCCCTCCCTCCCACCCATTCCCTCCTTACCACCCTGTCATTCCCCTACATTGTGGAATTGAGTCTTCACAGGATCAAGGGCACCTCCTCCTACTGATGTCACACAATGCCATCCACTGCTATATATACAGCTAGAGCCATGGGTCGCTCCACATGTACGCTGGTTGGTACTTTAGTCCCTTGGAGCTTTGGGGGGGTCTGGTGAGTTGATAATGTTGTTCCTCCTATAGTGTTGCAAACCCCTTCAGCTCCTTCACTCCCTTCTCTAACTCCTCCATTGGGACCCGGTGCAAAGTCCAATGGTTGGCTGCAAACACCTGCCTCTGTATTTATCAGGTTCTGGCAGAGCCACTCAGGAGACAGCTATAATAGGCTCCTGTCAGCAAGCACTTCTTGGCATCCATAACAGTGTCTGGGTTTGATGTCTGCATATGGGATGGATCCCCAGGTAGGGCAGTCTCTGGATGACCCTTTTTTTCAGTCTCTGCTCTACACTTTGTCCCCATATTTCCTTTAGACAGGAGCAATTCTGGGTTAAGAATTTGGAGATGAGAGAGTGCCCCTATCCCTCAACTGGGGCCTTGCATAACCTCTGGATATGGTCTATACAGGCTCTTCATCCCCTTTGATGGGCATTTCAGCTAATCTCATCCTTGTTGTGTCCTGGGAGCCTCTTGCTTTCCTAGCATCTGGGACTTGCTGGTGGCTACCAGCAGTTCCCCCACCCCCCATTGCTACATCTCTGTTCAAATTCCTGACCCTCTGTAAACCATCCCCATCTCCTTTCATACCAGATCCTGTCCCCTTTTTTCCTCCCACTCCTTTTTTTCCTCCCAAGTCCTTCTAACCCTCTAACTCCCATGAGTATTTTGTTCCCCCTTCTAAGCAGAACTGAAAAATCCACACTTTGCCCTTCCTTTTTCTTGAGCTTCATATGGTCTGTGAATTGTATCTAAGATATTCCAAGCTTTTGGGATAATATCCACCTATTAGTGACTGCATACCATGCAGTTTTGTTTTTTTTTTTTAATGACTAGGTTACCTCACTCAGGAAGATATTTTCTAATTCCATCCATTTAGGTTTGAATTTCAGGAAGCCATAATTTTTTGTTAGATATTTTCTTTATTTACAAGTCATATGATATCTGCTTTCCCAGTTTTCCCTCAAAAAAAAAGAAAAAAGAAAAAACCCAAACCCCTATTCCTTCCACACTGCCCCTTGCTCACCGACCCACTCTCTCCTGCTTCCTGTCCCTAGCATTCCCCTACACTGGGACATAGAACCTTCACAGCCCCAAGGGCCTCTCCTCCCATTGATGACTGACTTGGCCATCCTCTGGTACATATGCTGCTGGAGCCATTAGTCCCATTATGTGTACTCTTTGGTTGGTGGTTTAGTTCCTGGGAGCTCTGAGGTTACTAGTTAGATCATATTGTTGTTTGTCCTAAGGGGCTGCAAACCCTTCAACTCTTTGGGTCCTTTCTCTAGTTCCTTCTTTGGGGACCCTGTGCTCAGTCCAATGGATGGCTGTGAGCCTCTACTTCTGCATTAGTCAGGTACTGTCAAAACTTTTCAGGAGACAGCTATATCAGGCTCCTGTCAGACGGTACTTGCCGGCATCCACAATAGTGTCTAGATTTGATGATTGAATATGGGAAGGATTCACAGGTCGAGCAGTCTCTGGATTGTCCTTCCTTCAGTCTCTGCTCCATAGTTAGTCTCTGCAACTCCTTCCTTGGGTATTTTGTTCCTACTTTTAAGAAGGAATGAAGTATCGACACTTTGGTTTTCCTTCTTCCTGAGTTTCTTGTGGTTTGTGCATTGTACTTTGTGTATTTCTATCTTATGGGCTATTATCCACTTATCGGAGAGTGGATGAATCTGGAGAAACCATTGTTTTTAATAGGTGAATAGTACTCCATTGTGTAAATGTATCAAATTTTCTATATTCATTCCTCTGTTGAATGACATATGGATACTTTCCAGCTTCTGGCTATTATAAATAAGGCTGCTATGAACATAGTGGAGTTTGTGTACTTGTTATATGTTGGAGCATCTTTTGGGTATATGCCCAGGAGGTGTTATAGCTAGGTCCTCAGGTAGTACTATGTTCAATTTTCTCAGGAACCTCCAGACTGACTTCCAGAGGAACCTCCAGACTGACTTCCAGAGTGGTTGTAGAGGCATGCAATCCCACCAACAATGGAGGCATGTTCATCTTTCTCCACATCCTAGCCAGCATCTGCTGTCACCTGAGTAAACACTCAGCCATTCTGACTGGTGTGATTTGGAATCTCAGGGTTGTTTTGATTTGCATTTCCCTGATGACTAAGTATGTTGAACATTTCTTTAGGTGCTTCTTGGCCATTCAATGTTCTTCGTTGTGAATTCTTTGTTTAGCCCTGTACACCATTCTTAATAGGGTTATTTGGTTCTCTGGATTCTATGTTCTTGAATTCTTTGTTTATATTGGATACTAGCCCCCTTTAGATTGTAGTAAAATTTGAAGACAGTGATTATGGTAACCCCTGCAGATTGTTTTCCTTTCAAGCTCTATGGAAAATTGTCTATAAATTTTTCATTGAATCTGGATATTGCCTTTAGAAAGATGGGCACTTTCATTGTATCAATCCTATCTATCCACACATATGAGACATATCTTAATCTTATGGTATCTTCCTCATTATTTTTGTTCAAAGACTTAAAGGTTTTATCATTTATGTCTTTCAATTGCTAGGTTAGACCCACTCTCATGATGTTTTCTATTTTAGGGGCTACTGTGAAATGTGTCATTTCCCTTATTTCATTTTTCCATCAATTTGTCATTTATATATGAGAACAGGCCTGATTTCTGTGAGTAAAATTTCTCTTCTTGTTCTTTGCTGAAAGTGTTTATCAGCAGTATGAGTTTCCCAGATGAATTTTGACATCACTTATGAGCAGTATCATACCATCTGCAAATATACATACTTTGACTTCTTGCCATCCAGTTCTTATTACCTTGATTACTTCAGTTGTCTTATTGCTCTAGTGAAGACTTCAAGTACTATATTGAAGAGATATGGAGAGAGAGTGGACAGTCTTATCTTATTCCTAGATTGTCTTATTTAGTGGAATTGCTTTGAGGTTTTTCTCCATTTAAGTTGATGTTGGCCATGGGCTTGCTGTAAACTGCATTTACTATGTCAAGGTATATCCCTTGTATCCCTAAACTTTCCAGTACTTATATAGTGAACGGGCATTCGACTTTTTTGTCAAAGGTCTTTTCTGCACCTAATGATCATGTGTTTCTTTTTCTTTCAGTTCATTTATCGATTTACAACTATATTCATAAGGGAAATTGGTCTACAATTATTTCTTTGTTGGGTTTTGTGTCGTTAAGTTATCACGGTTATTGTGGCCTTATCAATTAAATTGACAATGACCTTCTGATTCCTTTTTGTGATATACTTTCAATAGTATTGCCATTAACTCATTTGAACACCAGGTGGAAACTTTGCTGTAAAACATCCCAGCTTTTTTTTTTTTTGGCTTGGGATTATAAAAAAAATATGCCTGTGTTATCAGAGACTACAGGTGGTCTGTTTAAACTGTTTATATGCTCACCACTTAACTTTGGTAAGTGATATGTATTGAGAAAATTATAACTTTTTTTATATTTTTCAATTTGAAGGAGTGTAGGCCTTAAAACATTATTCTTATGATGTTATAGTTTTTCTGGGTGTTTGTTATTAGGTGTCTTTTTCATCTCAATTTCCCTAAATTTGAATCACCCACTTCTCTGCCTTTTGCTTAAATTGGCTAAATTACTTTTATTGTTTTAATTTTGGTTAATTTTATTGATGTGCTCAAAGATCCATCCTTTTGTTTAATTGATTATTTTATTGCTTTCATTTTATTGCTTTCACACTTGACTTTGACTGTTTCTTGACATTCACTCTTTTTGTGTATGATTTTTTGTTCTCTTTGTTTTAAGGCTTTCAGGTATGCTGTTAAGTAACTAGTATGAACCCTGTCTAATTTCTTCATGTACACTATTAATGCTATAACGTTCCCTCTTAGAACTGCAATCATTTTGTCCCATGTAGTTATAATGCATTAATTTTTATCCCGTTCAAGGAAGTATTCAGTAACTTTCTTAATTTCTGTCATAACCCATTTTTCATTCAATAATGACTTCTTTGGTTTCCATGATTTGTAGTCTTGTTGTTGATTCTGTTGCTGATGAAATCCAGCTCTAATCTCTGGTGGTAAAATAGGATCCAGGAAGTTTTATTTTTTTCAATTTTCTTTATCTGTTGAGACTTGTTTGAATATATGATTAATTTTGGAGAAGGTTCCATGAGCTGCTGAGAAGAAGGTACATTATTATACACCTTCTGTAAATGTCTTTTTGGTCTTTTTGGTTTCAGAATTTTTCTGATTACTTTTTCTTGATAAAACTGTGTGTTGTCAATATAGGGCATTGACGTCACCCACAATCAGTGTATAGGGCTTAGTATGTGACTTAAGCTGTGGTTGTGGAATTTTATTTTATTTTTAGTGGTTGTTGTTTCTAACTTGGCTGCCACTATGTTCCATTACAGATTGTAATAATCTCTTGATGAAGTTTTTCTTTGACGTATATATAGTGTTTGTTGTAAAATGAATTTTTTGCGTTCTCTTGGGTGCAGTTTCCCTCCTTGTGTTAGAGTTTACCATCTATTATCCTCCATAGTCCTGGTTTAGTGAAAAGATATTGTTTATATTTTGTATTGTCATGAGGTATCTTAGTATTTCCATCGATGGTCATTGAGAGTTTTGCTGAGTATATTAGCCTGGACTGTCATTTGTGTTCTCTTAGGATCTGTATGATATCTGCCCAAAGATCTTCTAGCTTTTACAATCTCAGTTGAGATGTCTGGTGAAATTCTGATAGGTCTGACTTTATATGTTATTTGGCCTTTATCCCTTCCCGCCTTTAATATTCTTTCTTTGTTCTGTATGCTTTGTGTTTTGATTATTATGTGACATGAAGAATTCCTTTTCTGGTCCAATCTATTTGATGTTCTGAAGGCTTCTTCTTTTCTTCTATGATTTAGTTGAAAATGTTTACTTGCCCTTTGAACTGGGAATCTTCAATCTCTTCTGTAACTATTATTCTCAGGTTTGGTATTTTCATTGTATCTTGAATTAATTGCATGTTTATGTTAGTAACTTTTGGCATTTTGTATTTTCTTTGACTGTTGTGCCAATGTCTTCTATGGTATATTCTACACTTGAAATTCTTTCTTCTATCTCTTATATTCTGTTGGTGATGGTTGCATCTGTGACTTCTCTCTTTCCTATTTTTTCTATCTCCAGGGTTGTCTCCCTTCATGATTCCTTTATTGTTTCTATTTCCACTTTTGGATCCTACATGATTTTGTTTAATTCCTTCACCTGTATGTGTTTTCCTTTATTTCTTTAAGGAATTTTTGTGTTTCCTTTTTAAGGGCTTCTACCTTTTTACCTGTGTTCTCCTGTGTTTCTTTAGGTAAGTTATTTATGTCCTCCTAAAAGTCCTCTAATTCGATGAGATGGGATTTTTAGATAAGAATCTTGCTTTTCAGGTGTGTTGGGGTATCCAGGGGTATCGATGGGAGAACTGGACTTTCATGTGGCCAAGTAGTATTGGTTTCTGTTGCTTATGTTCTTGTGCTTGCCTCTCTCCATTTGATTATCTCTGGTGTTAAGTGGCCCTGCTGTCTCTGAATGGAGCCTGTCCCTCCTTTGAGCCTCAAATATTGGTATTCTATTACTGATTTTTCACTCACATTGTGATTAGGTACCTGTCTCTATAGCATAATTTCGTGTAAATTCTTTGACAATATTTTTTCACTTCTTCACTGAAGTTTTCTCATATGATATTTAGAGCTTGGACATAATAAGAAGAAGGGCACTCACACTGTTATGATTATGTCTGAGACACAATTTACCATCTCTAATATAGAGAAGCCAAAGAGATGAGATCTTTATGAATGGGTGAGAACCTCTCATGTATATATTTAAGTATTCTGAGGCTGGAATTAGCTTGGCATAACTCTGTAACTTCTGCTAGATTTGTTAAATTCTATTAATATAAGTACCTTAAAAACTCACATTAGTGAAGAACTGGCATCACTGAGCAGGGGGGGATGACAGAAAGTCCTCCCTCCTTTTCTCCTATGAAAGCTTTCCATAGTAAACACACAAACATCTAGGTAAGCTTAGAAGACTCAAGTTTCTACTTATAGTCAGAGTTTGGTTCAGGCCTTTATTTTGGCATTTGCACTTTATTTTGCTCCCTTTCAAATATATCAAACCATTCACCAAACTCTAAAATATGCTAGTAAGACTTTCCTTTGACAGAATATGTAAGTTATAGGGACAAAAATGGTCAGAACACATGCAGACACCTATGTGACTTTACATCAGGTAATTACAGTAAACCCTAGCTTGGAGAGGTCAGCAGAAGAACTGCTGTCACTCTGTGTCCCACAGAACAATGATTCTAGACCTTGGATCATGTATTCTCTGAGCACACACACACACACACACAGAGAGAGAGAGAGAGAGAGAGAGAGAGAGAGAGAGAGACAGAGACAGAGACAGAGACAGAGACAGAGAGACAGAGAGAGACAGAGAGAGACAGAGAGAGACAGAGGGAGACAGAGAGACAGAGAGAGAGAGAGGGAGACAGAGAGAGAGACAGAGAGACAGACAGAGAGAGAGAGACAGACAGACAGACAGAGAGAGGGAGACAGAGAGAGAGACAGACAGAGAGAGAGAGACAGAGAGAGAGACAGAGAAAGAGAGAGGGAGACAGAGAGAGACAGAGAGAGACAGAGAGAGAGAGGGAGACAGAGAGAGAGACAGAGAGAGACAGAGAGAGAGAGAGGGAGACAGAGAGAGACAGAGAGACAGACAGACAGAGAGAGAGAGAGAGAGGGAGAGAGAGAGGGAGACAGAGAGAGAGAGAGAGAGAGAGAGAGAGAGAGAGAGAGAGAGAGAGAGAGAGAGAGAGAGGTGAAGAATCAGTAGGAAAGATCTAGTCAACAGGATTTTAAGTCTTGGGCCAGAACAGCTCACACTTCCTGAGTGTCATCTACCTGCACATCCTATAATAGACATGAAGACCTTTATCCTTTTCCTGTCTCATGTCCATGGCTTCCTTATACCCTTCCAGTTCTGTATCTTCCTCACTAAAATGTCCTTTATCTGGTAAGCACCAAACAGAGAAATATTACTCAGCAGACTTATGTCCTTAGTAAAATATTTGTTCATCAATAACATAAAATGAACTTTCTCCATATTCTAAAATCAAGATTATGTTTTTGGGGGCACCTCTCCGCCTCTGCTGAATCCCTGCTACCCTAGCCATAAGGAGGTATTTCACCTGTAAGGTCAAAAAAGCTGACTCCTGGCATAAAAGTTGATGCTCAGGTATCAGTATGACCCAGTGTTCTTTGCATAGTGCAAAGAACTATGGGTTTATAGGTAGTGGATAATTAGATGTCCACACAAGACTTGTCTTTTGAATATACTTGGTTTATTCACAAAATATACTTTATTTATAATATCATGCTAATATAAATGTTAAACATGTATCTTCCCAAGCAAGGAACACCACTTGTGTGGAAATGCTGCTGATGGGTTCCACTGGGCAGTCTTATCTCGTTATGATGCTTTTAAAGCTTGCAGACTTGAGTCATGGCTGATTTGAAGTCTTTCATTTGTGGCAGGCTCAGTGATATCACTGAGGGAGTTCTAGGAGGTCTTTGTGAAAATGGGACAATTACTATCACACTATCACAAACAGAAGGGCTTGTGTGCACTCAGTAACAGTGCTGAAATGTCAGTGGTCACTCAAACCCAGGCAATGCAGTCTTATGTCCTCTTGCATAAGTGGATAAGTACAGAGCAGAGGAATCATGTTTGCAGAGCATGGCAGAATAATCCAACAGATAATTCCTAAAGTTTTAATAATTTTAACATTAAATTATATGGAAGTTTTGTACTATCAGATGTCACAACTTTGGGCTAGTTTACTAGCTTATTAATACCATAGGGAGCTTACCTCATTAAAATTGAATAGATATATCCTGGGCTAGGTTCATATATGAGCTGACCACTTATCCTGCTTGTAGCTTGCTTCTAATGCCTAGCTACTACAAGAGTTTTCTGGTGGCACACTATCTCATATCTGCTAAATCATTCCTTCTCACACAAAAGAATTCTAAATTAACAAAAAATGGTTTAAAGTTATATTCCTTCTACTTAGGGAATTAGAATGCTCGGACTTTTGTTTGTGAAATTTGTGTTTATTTTTAGACAACATTCAAACTCCATCATTTTCTTCTCTCATTGCTTCAGACATAAAATCTAGAAGATGTACAATAGGCAACATCCTTTCTTGCCACTGATCTTTCTCATAATTTATAGAAAATACTGAATATCATGAAAAGCTCTGAGCACCCAATGGCTTTTGTAGTCCAAGTTTCCAAAAACAACAACAGATTTCTTAAGCTACACAATCAGGTCTATCAACCCCTCCTTTTCCCGCTACTGATTTCATGGTGCTGACATTAATGGAAAACTGACTCCTGACATTCCAGCCTTTGGAGCATACTGGTAAAATGAATATTCCTTGCCAAACATCACTATTCAAATATAACCTATGTTTCTTCTACTTATATCTTAGAATTAGGGTTAAAGTACAACAAATAAACACTCTAATGTTGGCTATCTCTTAAATACTTTTAACTTGCATATTGATTGGCTGTTTGATTTTGCAGTATGGCTTCCTCTAATTACTTTAATAAAGCTCAGTTTTTTAATATGAATTTTTCTTGTTTGGAGTCTAGAACCTGGAAATAGTAGGAAGAAAGATGGCATCTCCTTTTCTCTCCACATCAGAAACACAACCAGGCTATGTTACATATAATACCATTGAGAATTCAGTCCAGTAAGTTCAGAAAGAATGGATGAGAAACTTCAATATATACGTCAATTATTTCTGAGGCTCTGAGGCTAGAACTACCTTGGTACAACTCTGAAAAATCAGGTAAACCATCAAGTTCTATTAACACCCAACCTTTCAAAAATATACATAAGTATAACTAAGGCCTCAGAGTATGAAATAAAGACAGGAACCCCTTCATCTTCTTTACCACTACAACTTCTTCAGAGTAAATCTCATACACCATCAATGTGGCTAAACAGAAAATTGAGTTCATGCTTTTGTTTTAATGGATTTACTATTCCCTAGATTAGACTGGTTTATTTTGCTTCCATTCCAGTGTACAGACCCATTCTTCAACCTCTAGTGTACTTCACTAAGGCCCTCCTTTGGCAGAATATGTGAGTTTGGGGGCAAATATTCAGAATACACTCAGACACTTGAATGGTTTTGCATCAGGCATCTATAATGAACTCTAGCTTGGAAAGACCTACTGATTAAATTCCATCATTCTGTGTCTGAGTGGCCAATGATTCTGGACCTTCTGTCAGGTACTCTTTGAGCATTAGGAGATAAATACAATCAGCAGGGAAGGGTTAGTCAACAGGAATAGAAGCCTTGGCTGAAAACAGTCCACCTTTCTTGCCTCATATCTACTTACCTGCACTCTAAAATACAAGAAGACCTGTATGCTCTTTCTCTGTCATTTCTCTACCTTCATTAAACTTTTTTTACTTCTATATCCTACTTATTGAAATGGCATTTGACTGGTTTAAATAGAAAGGAGAAAATATTACTAAACAGAAATATAGCCTTAATATAATATTTGTTTATGAGTAAGACATAAGGAACATCCTCCATATTCTAAAACCATAACCTAACTTCACAGGCACCTGACAGCTTTGGATGTATTACTGCTGCTTTTAATCCCTGGCCACACATAGGTGTTTCTGTGGTAAGGCAAACAGGCTGTACATCGACATCAAGGCTGAGGAACAAAACTGACCCCAGTCTTGTCATTGAATGCACAGTGCTAGGCTGTAGGGAGCTAGACAATTTGAACAGCCACACAAAATTTGTCTTTCAAATGTAATCCATTCATTCACACAAACATTCCTTATGCTACCATACTAATATAAATGTCATGCAGAAATATCACCTAGTGGAGAAGTTCTGTTGTGCAGAAATAGTGATGTAGGGTTTCACTTGGAAATTTTTTCCAATGATGGCTTTTAGACTCAACCCATGTCTTCTAAGAAGTACTTCATTTGTGCAAGATTGTGTGAGGATAGCAGTAATGGAGGTCTAGGAGGTCCTTGTCACACTAAGTCTATAGCTTTGCCTGAAAAGCTGCTGTATCTTGGCCCACTAACAGTGGTGTAAGTTTAATTATCTCTTAGGCTGGAGCCATGTACAGAGTCTTAAGTCCTCTTGCAGATAGATATCAACACAGAAGCTAGAATATTCATGTCTTGAGAACATGGTGGTGTGATCCTCCAAACCCTTCCCATAGTTCTAATATTTTTACCAAGTAGGAATTAACTTTACACTATCAGAACTTGCAGCTATGTACTAGTGCACTAGCATATCAACAAGACCTTGAATTTAGCTCATTAGGATTTCATAGATAGACTCTTGACAATATTCATATCTGAAGTGCCCAATCATATTCCTGCCTGGGGCTTTTTTTCATATCCCCAATTCTTACCATGTTTTTCTGCTGGCAATTTTTTTTAATGTTCCACAGTCATTTTATTTCAAAACTCATTTTGATCTAATAAGAACATCTATACTATATGTCCACCAATATTACAAAATCAAAAAGCAAAGGATACAAGTATAAGAGCTATGTGGCAAACAATAAAACATACATTTATACTATTATCAGAATCAAAAAAAGTTTCCACAAAAGATACTTCACTTTTCATATACTAATTTTTTTCAAACATCAAAATATATTTCCAAATATGTAATACAAGTCTCAAAATTGTATAACATTATAAAAAACTATTCTTCTTTAGCATATATTCAACATTAAAGCAAATATTCACAGTTCATCAAATTTTAGGCATTTCAACATCTGTTTAAATATACCACTTCTGAAATAGTCCTGAAAATTTTATTTACAGAATCATAGTAAGTTATTACAACACTTTAGAAGGTTTACATGAAGAAATTAAAAGTGGTGACATGATCTATAAAAATAAAATAAGAAGTAGCACATTTCATTAGCTGAAATTTTCATATATCCAGATATCAATCCATTACAGTTAGATAATATTGTTTTATGGCTGTGTTTGCAATTTTATAGGTGACAGTGCAAAAACTGACTTCCTCTTTTAATGAAGATCTCCTGCTATTTTAACAGTAGACCAGATACACCTAGAAAATACATACACCTAGAAAACAGTGCCACTGGGTTTAACAAAGTAGCACTCTTCGGCAGCTTAAATTTACTTGCTAAACTTTGCTTAGTCTCTGTTTAGATTACATGAACTGAATGTCAGTAATTTTCCGTCTACTTCAAAAACTATTAGCAAGCACAAAGCATTATTTTTTAAAGTTCTCCTTGTAGTTAAGGGAATTTCGTGACCTGCAAAACAAAGAAGGCGAATGCTCAGATAATTCAGAGTATAAACATGAAAATACATAATGAATAGTAAAAGATTAATGTTTGTTACTTATGGGCCATGCTACTGAATCGTATCTTCTCTATCAAGATCCAGAATGACTATTGAATACAACAAACACCTTACAATATCATTCCAGTAAATTCATCTGACTAGAACTGAAAGTTAGAACACCTCACTTCAAAACTAGGCAAACTTTTATTCTACGTGTACCACACTATTTTTGGTCACATAGAATGGTTTCTAAGTTAGTCAAAATGGCTTTTAACTTAAGTTGTTTACAATTATAGCATCAAAAATGCTGGAATATATGTTATTGCAATTTTCATGTCTTCCTTGACACAATATTCACAGCCCTCCATCTATTTCTTTTCACACAGACCAAAGCCAAGAGATTAAGAACAGTGGACCAGATCCTTTCTTACCTATAGATTCACCATTATTTATAATGTACTCTGAACAGCTTCTGGCTATTATGAGTAATGCTGTTATGAACCTAGTGGACCACATGTTTATGTGGTATAGTGGAGCATTTTTTTTTAGGTATATTCCTAAGTCTGTATAGCTGGGTCTTCATGTAGAACTGTTCCAAATTTTCTAAGAAATTACCAGATTGATTTCCACAGTGGCTGTGGGAGTTTGTACTCTCACTCAAGGGGAGGACTTTTTTCCTTGTTTCCAATCCTAGGCAGCATGTCCTGCGACTTGAGTCGTTGATCTTAGCTATTCTAATGGGTGTAAAAGGCAATCTCAGGGTCGTTTTGATTTGCATTTCCCTGATGAGTAACTATGTTTAACATCTCTTTATGTGCTTCTTAGTCATTCCAGATTCCTCTGTTGAGAATTCACTGTTTAGTTCTGTATTCCATTTTTAATTTGGCTATTTTTTTTTGTTGATGACTAACTTCTTGAGTTTTTATATATTTTGGATATTAAACCGATGTCATATGTAGGTTTGATGAAGATCCTTTCCCAGTCTCTAGGTTGCCATTTTCTGCTATTGACAGAGTCCTTTGCCTACATGTATCCAAACCAGGGAAGAAAATAGTCATCCATAAGTGAATACTAACTCAACAATATAGAGAGCCTAATAATTTGTAATGAAATTTTGATAAATGACCAGGAAGGCATGGTCACATGGTCAGTTTTATACAGAACACAACTGTTGGTAGTTTATTCATATATCAGTGGGTGTCTACACATGTGAACATTTAAGCAGGAACAGCTGGTTTATGGGCTATTAATGCCAATAAAATGGGACATGAATTCTCTCTCTCTCTCTCTCTCTCTCTCTATCTATCTATCTATCTCTATCTCTCTCTCTCTCTTTTTCTTTCTTTCTTCATTTCTTACTTTATTTTAAACTCCAGATTTTATTCCTCTCCCAGTCCACCCTCTGACTGTTCCACATCCTATACCTCCTCCCTGACCCTTGTCACCACAAGGATGTCCCCATCTCCATCCCCACCCCACCAGATATGAACTCTTTAGAGAGATGTGTAGTGGATTGTTAGTATGCATTGTAAAAATGTACAAAGCATTCAGAGAAGAAAAATATTATCTAAAAAGTGAATTGTACACATCACTATGTTCGATGTTTATATAGAGACAGCAAGTCTTATTATGAAACATATGGTCTAGAAGTTGGACTTATGACACTGTCATACCTTCTTCCAAACAGGAGTCACATACTTTTCTTTTGCCAGCCCACCCACAAATTTGGGAAAAGCACTGACAACCAAATGTTTCCTCATGTTTTTCCCTCCCTTTAACTCTGAAAAGCAATCAGCGTATTATGGATTTTTTTCTCCAGGCTCTAAAGAAAAATACATAAATGAGTATAATATAAACAACTTCATGTAAAACACTTAAGAAAAGACAGTTCAAAGTCAATTCATGCCATATTTACTGTGTCACTAAAGTTGTTCATTGCCATGCTTAAGAATTCATTCCTATACCATTCTCCCTATTGTGCAGTTTGATAATTTTTTTTTTTCTTTTTTTTTTTATTTTAGA
>NW_022196913.1:66040035-66093809 GCF_008632895.1 Mastomys coucha
AAGCTGGAGTAGCCATTCTAATATCAAATAAAATTGACTTTCACCCTAAAGTGATCAAAAAAGATAATTTTTTATATTGTCTTCTCATACTACTGTCTCTGTCCTTCAACTTCTGGGAAAAGGATACAATAGATGACATTTCTTTCTAACTAAAACTATGGACAAGCTGACCATGTTGACTTATTGCTGCAGGAGAATAGAGGCCAAGAGGAGTAGTCTAAGTATCCTATACTCACACAATCTCCTCTTGGTGAAGAAAACAGAACCCAAACACTGTTTTCACAATGGTAGTGATTAAGTAATCTTCCAGTGCTATTTGGGGCCTATTACTACTCAAATGGCTAAACACTTGCAACAGGAAATAACAATTCACTCTGGGGTTCTTCTGAAGAGTTTCAGGTACACAACAAAGGCTGTATGATTTTTCACTCTTTCACTCTTGCCATTCAGCATTCAATTTAGTATCAAGTACTTGATGATATGAGGCCTCTCTGAAACATTGAAGGCCATGGAGACATTGGGCATCATGTCTCATCAACCTGGAGAAATAAGAGATATTAAGACATGACCAGATTTTTTTCTAAGTGTATTTAGAACATCTTGAGAATTTAACCTCTCTTTGGTTAATAAAATTCTTCTAACTACACTTCAAAATATGTATCTAAAGATTGGCAAAAGGACTGGGGATATGTTTACAGTAAGTCAGCTACTGGTAGCTATTAGATCCAGTGCAAAATGAATAGTAAATATTGACAATTCTAGATGGGAAAATTAAGCTGTACTGTACCATATTGTTTTAGTAGATGTCCATATATACAGATGACCAGAAGCTACTAATATCCACAGACATAAGAGTAACAGTGTCTCACCATTTACACTAAATAAAAATTTATTATTTGGTATAAGATCCTAATTTTACTGTGAGCCCAAGAGTCTGAACAAACCATATCATATCCCTTTCTTGAATGAGAACCATAAAATCTCTTCTATAAACAATGTGGTAAGAATCAATTCCTATTTTTTTCTGTGTCACAGTGGTGTCCGTGTAACCAAACTCCCCAACTATCAAATCAATGACAATTGTTTCATATGGAAACTCCATCAGTAAAAGGAGCTACAAGTGGCAGTCAGAATAGTAGCTAACTATTCATAGATTTTCATGTTCTCAAATAACTGAATTTCTAAAGAACCCCTCCCCATAGTAGATTGGTTCTCAACCTGCGTGTCACATATCTGATATCCTGTATATTGGATATTAACAGGATGATTCATAGCAGTAACAAAATTACAGCCATGAAGGAACAATGAAATGATTTTGGTTTGAGGGGTCACTGCAATTGAGGAACTTTATTGAAGAATTGCAACATTAGGATGGATTAGAAGCACTGTCCTAGTGCGTAGGTAAGAACATGCCACCTGCTACAATATCAGCATATATCAACTGAAATGATATGCAGCCAGGGGTTATGTCCATGGGATGTTCTATACTTGACCAGTATGTGACAATGCTGAGTAAGTGTGTGGAATGTACCAGATGTAAATTTTTGGGAACAGACACAGATTTGCACTTAATGAGACACTATACAACCTTGGACACACAGGGAGCTGTTTTGTTCTCTGCTTTCCCTACTCCTCCCTTCCACCAAAACACCAGGGCTACTGATCCTTAGAATAGATTCTCCTTGGGGATCTTCCTAATTATCCATGGAGACTCTTACATGTGGCCTCCAGGGTCACTTTCCATCCTGTGATGATTTACGCTGACTCAGTGGAAACCACAGCTTCTTCAGAGATTGCTGAGGTTTAGGATCTGGCCCAACTATAACTCATTTAGGCTTTAAATCCCAAGTATCAGTCAAAAGAGCTCCTCAGTTTTCATAAGGCATCCTCAACACATCCTACAGGGACAGACAGGTTGTATACAAAAAGAGGATGAAGTCCCATTGTCTGGAGGCCTAATATAGTCAACAACACAGCCAATGAGAAGATTGAAAGGCAATTCCAGGTGTTTTGATATATAAGGCAGTTTATCACTTACAGAATGACTCTTTCCTATAAGGTCAGCAGTAATTTCATCTTCGAGAACCAATAGGAAAACACATTTCTGCAACGTATCTCAAAACTAATGAATCATTTGCAATTGCAATCCTGAGGCAATTGCATCCAGACATTGAAGTTTTCTCAAGACAATAGGATGGTTCTGATATGCACTGCAGTTGTAGAACCACTTTTATCAACCTTAAAGTGATGGGAGATGCATTTGTAAAATTCTCAGAACAAGGCTGAGCAACTTATAGCTATTCATCTGTACTTCTGCTCTGGGGGAAAACAACTCAGCAGGAATAATTTCCATTAATGCATTGATTTCAGTGACTGCTAGGTCCTCAGAAACACACTGACCTCCATTTGGAGCAGTCCAATGGTAGTGCATAGTGCACCTGCATATTTCATTACAAATATGCTCATTCTATTACACAGATAATAATAGAAACTCGAGAGAGACCCGACATGGGGAGGCTCACTAGAATAAATGGTGGTGACATAAGCTGAAATGCCTAACAGTGGGCACACTGAACTATATGAGACCACATCGTGTAGCCAGACTGTACCTCCATTGGAGCAGTAAGGACACCAAGTTACCCACAAAACTTTCTACCCAAAATTTGTCCTGGTTAAAAGGAATGCAATAACAAAGATGGAGCAGAGACTAAAAGAATGGTAAACCAAAAACAAGTCCAACTTGAAAGCCAACCCATGGGCTTGCACCAATCTCTTAAACCAACCTATATACTATCAGACTTTACAACATTTTCTTATTAAATGGGATGTTTGCATTAGCATATGGGTTAGAGGACCAGGACCATCCCAGAAAACTCAGGAGGAAGCTGGAAGTGCAACTATGTTAGCCAACAGAATTGATCCCTGAAAGTACAGTTATAATCTCTAAGATATTTAGAGTCAACAAATTATGAAGTCGCTCTACACCAGTTTCAATAAGTTTCTTTTGAAGCCTCACTTTCAATGCATGAACATCTCTCCAGTAGTAAGCAACACATTTAACAGTCCCCCTTCTGTTAGTGATACATGTCTAACTTAAAAAACTTAAAGTGACATTTATATACACTATCATTTTTATTGGTTATTTTATTTATTTACATTTCAAATGTTATCCCTCTTCCCAGTTTCCCCTCCACAACCCCCCTACCCCAAACCCTTCCCCCTGTTTCTATGAGGAAACTCTCCCACCAACCACCCACTTCTGCCTCACCACCCTAGCATTTCCCTACACTGAGGCATCAAGCTTCCACAGGACCTAGGGCCTCCCCTCCCACTGATGCCAGATATTTGCCACATATGCAGTTGGAGCCATGAGTTCCTCCATGTGTATTCTTTGGTTAGTTGTTTAGTTCCTGGAAGCTCTGGGGTGTCTGGTTGGTTTATATTGTTGGTCTTTCTATGTTTTTGCAAACCCCTTCAGCTCTTTCCATAGTTCCCCTAATTCCTCCATTGCAGTCCCTGTGCACAGTTGTGATGGTTAACTGTGAGTATCTGCATCTGTATCGCTCAGGTGATGGCAGAGCCTCTAAGAGGGGAGCTACACTAAGCTCCTATCAGCAAGCACTTGTTGGCATCAGCGATAGTGTCTGGGTTTGGTGTCAGCAGATGGGTTGGATCCTTAATTGGGACAGTCTTCGGACTGCCTTTCCTTTAGTCTCTTCTCCATTCTTTGTCCCTGCATTTCCTTTAGATGAGAAAAGATCTGTGTTAATATTTTGAGATGGGTGGGTTGAAAATCTTATGATATCAATTTGGTTGTCTAGCAAAGGTGAGTCCTAGAAACCTGACAGGAATGACTCAAAATAAAAAATAACAGAAACCAAAGAAATGATAAGCACACATACAGATACTCTGTGATGTGTTAGACTGTATTCCCTGTGATGATACGCACCTAACAGTCAACCCAGAAACTCAGTATAGTACAAATGAAGGACAAAAGATTTCTGTCGTGGAGCACTCTCAGGGTCTAAATATCAGGGAGCAGGGAGATGTGGCTTATAATTCTTGCATTTACACAGGTTTTACATAAAGGTTAATCATTTGTTAGCATTAGTTCTTAGAGCATGGTAAGGCTGACCATACATATTTTTCTATACAAAATGATGTCTTTACCATTCACATGTATCTGAGAGGTTGGAGAACTTATCAGGACCATGTCTGCATGCACAGTACAAATTCATTCAGGATTTCATCCACTTTCAAGAGTATTGCTCAGTTTACTCTGGAAAGTGTGACTTGAGTAGGCTCATATCAACAAGTATTCATTCTATTTCTTTTTTTTTTTTTAATGAAGGTGTTTATGCTGTGAAGTACCAAGTACAGTGCCATCCTCATGGGTGGTGCTCTGATATGTAGTTGTAGTAAACATGAGCATGATGCAGTCAGATGAGCACAGAGCACCGAGAAACCATTTTCCTTACAAGACTCAGGTACAAAGGCAAGCTGGTGTGTCTAGTTCAAACTTGAAATAAACTTCAGCAAGATAATGTACAGCAACAACTTTCTCATCACTTCATCAGTTGCAGTCACTTTTTCTTTTCAGATCTCTAATGGCTCCTCTGAATACAGACATAAGGAAAACATGCTGATTATTTCTGAAATGGACAGAGTCTTTTCTGTGTTACCAGTCCATGTAAACTTGATTAAAATTATCCTATCTAGCAAAGATTTTTTTTAATGTAAAAGTGAAGTTCTCAATGTAAGGATTCAATCCAGGTAGAAGAGCATAAAAGCCAGTAATAGCTGGACACAACTGAGAAACAAGAGGAGGAAAATGGGGAGAACAGAATACAGCTAGTACAAAAAGAATGTGAAGCCATGAAATTTCACTTTATAAACCGTGTGCTCTACAAGAGTCAGTTCCAAAGCATTCACACTGAGGTGACATTAAACAACAGGGGCATCTCAACTTTCTAGCCTCTGTGACATATTGGTAAAATGAATAGTCCTTGCCAAAAATCACTACCCCAAACATATCCTTGGTTTCTTCTGCTTTTAGCTTGGGATTTTGGATAAACCCCAAACAATAAACAGGAAAATGTTGGCTCTTAAGTAGTTTTTTTTAATTTACATGGTGATTGGGTATTTGGTTCTTCAGTACTGCCTCCTGTAATTTCTTTAATAAAATTTCTTAATTCTTTAATATGCATTTTGCTCATATAGAATCTAGAACCTGGAATTACTAGGAAGAACGTTAGCTTCCCTTTTTCTCTCCATATTTGAAACACAACCATGCTCTATTACCTGCAGTACAATTGAGAGCTCAGTCCAGGAAGTTCAGAAGGAATAGATGGAAACTTCAACGTATAAATCTATGATTTCTAAAACTCTGCAAATGAAATAAGCTTGGTACAAGTTTGAAAAATCAGGTAGATGAGTCAAGTTTTATTAGCACCCCTAACTTTCAATGAAACTTATGAATAGAACTGAGTATGAAATGATGGGAGTACGAAATGACAGGAACTCTGTCATTTTCTTCATCATTACAAGTTCTTCATAGTAAAGCTCATACACCATCAATGTGGCCAAACAGAGAAAATCAAGTTCACACTTTAATCTTAATGGATTTGCTGTTCCCAGGATTTGACTCTGCTTTAATTTGCTCCCATTCAAGTTTACATACCCACTCTTCAAACTGTAATGTATATCACTAAGACCTTCCTTTGACAGAATATGTGAGTTTTGGGGGAAAATATTCAAATACACACAGACACATAAATGGTTTTGCATCAGGCATTTATAATGAACTCTAGCTCTAGATCTACTGATCTACTGATGATTTTGCACCATTCTGTGTCCCAGTAACAAATGACCTTGGGTCAGGTCCTCATGGAACACAATGAGATAGATACAATCAGCAGGAAAGAGCTAGTCAACAGGAGTAACAGCCTTGGGCCTCAAGAGTCCACTTTTCTGCGTCATATCTACCTACCTGCACTCTGAAATACAAGATGACCTATATCCTCTTTCTCTGTCGTGTCTCTACCTTCACCATTAAACTCTTTTACTTCTATAACTTCCTTATTGAAATGACATTTGACTGGTTTTAAAATAAAGGAGAAAATTTCTAAACATAAATATCCCACAATATAATATTTGTTTATGAATAAGACACAAGGAATGTCCACCACATTCTAAACCCATAAAGCAATAATGTTTCTTTATGGACACCTGACACACATGGAAGCATCACTGCTACATTGAATCTCTGGCCACACATAGGCATTTCTTCTGTAAGTGCAAAGAGGCTGTATATTGTCATCAAAGCTGAGGAACAAAATTGACCCCAGCCTTATCATCAAACACACAGTGCTAGGTTGTAGGTAGCTAAACAATTTGGATATCCACACAAGATTTGTCTTTCAAATATAATCAATTCATTCACACAAACATTCTTTATGATGCCATGCTAATGTCAATGTCATGCAGAAATATCACCTAGTGGAGAAGTTGTATTGTGCAGAAATATTGGTGTAGGGTTTCACTGGGGAATTATCTCCAATGATGGCTTGCAGGCTCAACCCATGTCTTATACGAAGTACTTCATTTGTGGAAGATTGTGAGGATAGCAATAATGGAAGTCCAGGAGTTCCTTGTCACACTAAGTCTATAGCTTTGCCTGAAAAGCTGCTGTATCTTGGCCCACTAACAGTGGTATAAGTTTAATTATCTCTTAGGCTGGAGCCACACACAGAGTCTTAAGTCCTATTGCAGATAGATATCAACACAGAAGCTAGAATATTCATGTCTTGGGAAGGTGAAAGTGGAAACCTGCAAACTTTTCCCATAATTCTAATATATCTTACCATTTAAGTAGGTATTAATTTCACACTATCAGAACTTGAAGCCATGGACTGGTTCACTAGGATATAAATACAACTTTGGGTTTAGCTCATTAGAATTATATAGGTACATTCTTTTTTGGTTGCCTCAACTACACAGCAAATTTAATTTATGTTTAGACTGAATTTCAAGTATTATCATTTTATGAGTTATGTAACCTAAATCAGACTACTCCTTATGTTTATACAAATTAATTCCTAAGTGATAATATCATAAAATTTATAATCAAAGTTCTGATTATACTGCATCTTCCTTTCTGGATGCCACAACCTACTTTTTTATTGGATATATTATTTACATTTCAAATATAAGCTTATTTCCCAGTTTCCCCTCTAGAGCTCCCTTATCCATTCCCCCTCCCCTTGCTTTTCTAAGTGTTCTGCTCCCCTGCCCACCTACCCATGCTCATCCTACCACCCTGGCATTCCCCTAACTGGGGGATTGAACCTTCACAGGACCAAGGGCCTCTCTTCCAATTGATGCCCAACAAAGCCATCCTCTGCTACATATGCAGCTAGAGCCATGGGTCCCTACATGTGTACTCTTTGGTTGGTAGTTTAGCCCCTGTGAGCTCTAGTAGGTCTGGATGGTTGATATTGTCGATCTTCCTATGGGGTTGCAAATCCCTTCAGCTCCTTCAGACCTTTCTCTAATTTCTCCACTGGGGACTCCATGCTAAGTACAATGTTTGGGCTGCAAGCATCCACCTTTGTCAGGCTCTGACAGAGTATCTCATTAGCTAGCTATCTTAGGCTCCTGTCAGCAAGCACTTATTAGCATCGACAATATTGTCTGGGTTTGATTTCTATATATGGGATGGATCCCCAGGTGGGAAAGTCTCTGGATTGTCTTTCATTAAGTCTCTGCTCCACACTTTGTTTTCATATTTCTTTTACACAATAGTTTTATGTTAAAAATTTGAGATGAGTGGGTGGCTCCACCCCCAACTGTGGGCCTTTCCTTACCGCTGGATATGGTCTCTACAAGTTCTCCTTCCCCTTTGTTAGGCATTTCAATTAATCTCATCCCTGTTGTGTCCTGGGAGCCACTTGCTTTCCTGGTATCTCTGAATTTCTTGTGGCTACCCCCAGTTCCCCATTCACCCATTTCTACACATCTCTGTTCAAATTCCTGACCCTCTGTATATTAGCTCCATCCCTTCTCCTACCTGATCCTCCCCCTTTTTCCCTCTCCCTCTCTTCTCTTCCTCCCAAGTCCCTCTACCTCCCATGAGTATTTTGTACCACCTTCTAAGAAGGACTGAAGCATCCATATTTTGGTCTTCTTTCTTCTTGAGCTTCATATGATCTATGAATTTTATGTTGGGTATTCTGAGCTTTTGGGCTAATATCTACTTATCAGTGAGTGCATATCATGTGTGTTCTTTTGTGACTGGGTTACCTCATTCAGGATGATATTTTCAAGTTCCATTCATTTGTCTAAGAATAACCCTATTGAAATGGTGTATAGAGCTAAACAAAGAATTCTCAACTGAAGAATATTAAATAGCCAAGAAGCAGCTAAAGAAATGTTCAATATCCTTAGTCATCAGGGAAATGAAAATCAAAACAACCCTGAGATTCCACCTCACAGCAGTTAGAATGGCTAAGATCAGAAACTCAAGTGACAGCAGATGCTAGCTAGGATGTGGAGAAAAAGGAGCACTCCTCCATTGTTAGTGGGATTATAAGCTGGTACAACCACTCTGGAAATCAGTCTGGTGGTTCCTCAGAAAATTTGACATATTACTACCTGAAGACCCAACTATAACTCTTCTGGGCACATCCGAAAAGATGCTCCAAACTATCAGAAGGATACATGCTTCACTGTGTTCACAGCAGCATTATTTATAATAGCAAGAAGGTGGAAAGAACCCAGATGTCCCTCAACAGAGGAATTGATGCAGAAAATGTGATACATTTATGCAATGGAGTACCACTCATCTATTAAAAAAAAATGACTTCATGAAATTCTTAGACAAATGGATGGAACTAGAACATATGATTCTGATTGAGGTAACCCAGTCACAAAAGAACACACATGGTATATGCTTACTGATATTAGTCCAAACGTTTGGAATATCCAAGATAAAATTCACAGACCACATAAAGCTCAGGAAGAAGGAAGACCAAAGTGTGTATGCTTCAGTTCTTATTAGAAGGGGGAACAAAATACTCATGGTAAGAAATACGGAGACAAAGTGTGGAGCAGAAACTGAAGGAAAGGCGATTCAGAAACTGCCTCTCCTGGAGATCCATCCCATTTACAGACACCAAACCAAGACACTATTGTGATGCCAAGAAGTGCTTGCTGACAGGAGTCTGATATAGCTATCTAATGACAGGGTCTGCCAGAGCCTGAGAAATACAGAAGTGGATGCTCTCAGCAAACCATTGGACTGAGTATGGTGTCTCCAATGGTGGGGTTAGAGAAAAGGCTGGAATAGCTGAAGAGGTTTTCAGCCCCATAGGAAGATCAACAATATCAACCAAGCAGAACCCTCCAGAGCTCCCAGGGCCTGTACAACCAACCAAAGAGTACACATATAGGGATTCAATGCTCCAGCTGCATATGCAGGAGAGGATGGCCTTGTCAGGCATCAATGGGAAGAGAGGCCCTTGGTCTTGTGAAGGCTCGATTCCCCAGTGTAGATGAATGCCAAGGTGGTAAGATGGGAGTGGGTGTCTGGTTGTGAAGCACCCTCATAGAAGTGGGGTTAAGGGCTATGGAATAGAGGGTTTGTGAAGGGGAAACTGGGAAGGTGGATATCATTCAAAATGTAAATAAATAAAATACCCAATTAAAAATCTTATATTGGACCCCTGCAGAAAAAAAAAGCACAACTGCCAAATGTGCTAATAAAGTGTCTACTTCCTATTAGTAAAAAACAAACAAAAAACAACAATAAAAAAAAACCAAACAAACAAAAAACAAAAATGGAGAGTCACAGCTCAGCATTATGCACTGGAGGAATGCATGATGCCAAGGCACTGCACAAATGAGCCAAGAATTGAAACTGGACAAAATTATGTCAGTTAAACATGTTAAATCCAGAAATTATTAAATAATCTTTCAGATCCAGGTTTCTGACAGGTAAACAGAACCCTAACAGTGGATCTACCCACAACCTTATGAACACCAGGATAACATTCACTCTTAAGTTTATAAGCAATTGCAAGTATGGCAACAAAAAGTCATTTTAAAAAAAGAGAAAGGTCCTTGGGATTATATTTGCATTTTATTTTTTAAAGAGTTTTATTTTCACAATCAGAAAAACTGAAATTTTCTGCAGGAATAATAAACATACATTAGTTAGAGCATCAGTGGTCACAATGTCAAGATAGTTGAAGGGTCCTAGAATTCACGTTACAATGTAGCTTTTCAGGAACACAATCTTGAATATACCAAACAAAAGCTGACCAAGTAGATAGCCCTCCACTAGAAATGCTCTCTTCTGCCAAATGCTTCCTTGTGGCCATCTGTCTGCTCAAATAGTAGGGTAGTGAGCATATGAAGCAATTCCACAATGGTTGTTCTTGTCTTTGGAGATCTTCATGTATCCTCTGATGCCCCATTGTTTACCCCAGCTGGAAAAAAAATTGTTTTCCATTTAGTAGAAAAATAACTGCTCCTTGGATTTATTTTGATAATTGATAAGTGAGCAACTTAACAGTTATATAAGAAAAAGCAAATGGTCTACTCCTGGGTTCTAAGAGGCACCTCACAAGGACTGGAACAAAACATCAGAGAATGGGCAGACTGCCTATCTAGCAATTCATAGTTCAGAATTAACAATTTTGTCATAGTTTAGAAAAACTATGGCACAGACATGATATCAACAGCCAAAACACAGGTGATGGAATTTGAATGTTAGGATTGCACAGTGTGAGTAGGTTGTGAACGCTATAGGAAACTTCAGAGTATAAGGACTGAAGATAAATTCAAAGCCACGATAAAGTGAAACTGACAATTTGTTGTATATGTAACTCAAGTTCTCAGGACATGTTGACAAGACATACATGGACCAAGCTGGGTAGCCAAATCATTCAGTGAACTCCTAGATCAGTGAGAAACACTGCCACAATTTTGATGTTAGATAATTATTGAGAAAATGATGTTAACATTAGACCTCTACACATATACACTTGCACACTCATGTATGCATAGACATGTAAACATTTACACATGTACCCATACTTCTCACATATACACAAGAAAACAAGAACAACTATTCTTCAACTGAAATGAAACAAAGTTTTTTTAGGCTGTGTATCCAATTACTGACTTGCAACAGGAAAATTGCTTCAATAATCCCCTAAAATATTAGCCTGTGTTTTTAACCATTGAACTATCTCTCTATGTCTTGGAACTTCAAATATACAATTTTGGCAATTTATACCTGTTCTTGATCAGCCAGTAATGATTACCATCTGACTCATTTCCCACAAATCCATAACCAACCACGAGAACTCCATGAGTCACAGAATTACTGCTACAATTTGGCTCATAATAAATACCTGAGAAATGAAATGAAAGGTGATTGATATAAGGTGCACAGATTACATAACAGTGAGCACTGTCACCAACACTTTTCAAAGGAGAAATTTTCAAAAATCATTTAATGACACAAACTACAATCAAAATACAGAGCTGGATGAATTGTTACCAAAAACATAGATATAAAACAGAAAGCTAAAGAAATTCTAATTAGTATATATTTGTTGAAAAACACTTGTCTATGTGTTTATGATATAAATCCTTGGAATTTGTGGGTTGGTTTTTGTTGTTGTTATCAGAATCTCATGCCATGTTTAACTTGCAGAAGGTAAATTATTTACTTCAAGAGGCTCTGTTATACTTAGATTTCAGATAATCAGTTTCTATTGATAACTAAAATATCTATCAAATGGAGGAAAATTTAAATTTAGCTAAACAATAAGTTTTATGAATTTAACAGGCTAAACTGCATGTAGAGTCATATCAGGGGAACTATGAAGAAGAATAAAATTCAGAAACCCAAATATTTACATCACATTTATACATAAGTAACAATCCATAAATATATTTTAACATAGGGATATCACTAGCTTTCTCTTATACAGAAGTAAACATTCATACCTCCCTTATAGTTCTTGAAAGACGCATGTGAAGCATCAATTCCAGCAGAGATGGGCCCAATAGTTGCTACAGCCACCATTAGGATATCTTCACTTTGGGGGAGGGACACAAATCCTGTGATTTCAGCAGATGAATTCTTTGGATTATACCTGCATGGTCCATCCTTTAAAAGATGAGTAAGAGACTCAGTTACCTTCACTCACCTACTGGGGAACAAGAATCAGAACCACAGCACTTTGTACTTTGAAGCTGAACACACTTAATGTCTAAGCAGCAATAAATAATCCCAGGAAATGGCATGCTACTGAGAGATTCAGAACTGAAAATTAGTTTGCAAATCTTCAATGACAATGAATTGGTCTTCCTATCTATAAGAAATTTTAATGGTTAAAAAAAAACTACATTATATGTATAGTAGTTTGCGTATTATTCATGTTCATAGAAGAAGTAGAGCTGCACCGAAATAATTTCATCAGAAAGCTATAAAAGTATTGAAAAAGTAATGACAGATTTAATGATATACAGAATAATTCTATCAAATAATTTGTACTTTGAAAGTGGTGGATTATCTCTACAATCTTCCCACACTCCAAGCTGAGTTTAAGTGACAGCATAGGATGTCCACTTACTTTCCCTTCATATGGATATGATGCCTCAGACTCCAGACCACCATTGTGCAAAACATACTGGAAGGCATTGTATGTATCACCCCCAAGACAACCATTGTTGCCTTGAGGTTTAGAACAGTCCACCAAGTTCTGCACACTCAGAGGGGTGAGTTTGCCAGTTTGCCAGATTGCCTGTGCTTCTATGGCGCCTGTCACAGCAAATGCCCAACAAGCATTGCAGTCGCCCTGAATAGGGAAGAAAGAATTGTCATAGGTAAATAACAACCTGGCAATGAGTTAGAAAACTTATTACTTTATGAAAATTATTTAATGTCAACTGATAGATCCCTAGGAAATATCAGTCTCCTAAGAGACATCACTACTAGTAGTTTGCTCACGACCTAGTCAAGGCCAGACACATGAACCTTTGAACGGGTCTATTTGTTTTGTCAGTTTTTAGGGGCAATGAAAGGGTGTATAGTCCCACAGAAAGATGGGTGGACACTCATAGAGAATATATTTGGTATATTTCTAGGATTGATATACATTTAAAACATATGAAGCATTCAAAGAAGAAAAACTATTATTAAAAAAAATGAACTGCATATCACTCCATACTTAATGTATACACAAAACACCAACTCTTTTACCTTTTCAACATGGTTTAAGAAGATGGGAATGTGACACTGTCATACCTGTCTCCTCACAGGAGTCACATAGCCTTTCTTTCTCCAATTGACATATTTGGGGAGACTACTACCAACTGCACGTTTCATGATACTTTTCCCCTCTCTGTGAGTCAGAACTGGAAATTCAACCATCATTTTCTTGAATTCTTCATCAGTCTTCAAGGAAAAGTACATAAATAGTTATTTTAAAAAAACATGTTGTAAAGTACTAATGAGAACACAATATGAAGCAATCCATGTCATACTCACCATGTCACCAAATTCATTTATTTCCATGGTGAAGCCATTCTTACCCAGGCCATTCTCCCCATTGTGCAATTTGATTATTTTCAGGTTTTCTTCCCAAACCAATCTCCTCAGTTCTTCTTCCTCCTAGAAATGAATGTAACAAACATGACTTTTTTCTGATTAAACTCCTTCACAATCTGACCTTGTGTACATGCTAGTGCAGGTGAAGAGAGGCCATGGAGAGGGATCCAGAACACTATATCCAGACATTTACCAAAGGGAATCTGGCCACCCTGTGCTCACAGTGATTGTGATTAGATAAGCTCTTAGTTGTGATAGTGTGGGGGATGGATCTGTGACCTCTAATATGCTTTGCCACTTTCAACAGCAATTTCAGTTCACTCTTAGGCCCTTCTAGACAGTTTCCAGGTTACCAACCAGGCTATATGATTTATTATATTTCATCTTCCATGCTTTCCATTCAGTATCCAAATGGGGATCAAGTACTGGAGCACCTGAGGCCACTCCCAAATACAGGAAGGCTATGAAGACAACAGCAGTCATGTCTCAAGTACCTAGAGAGGGGAGAAAAATTAAGATATGGCTACACAAACACTTTTAAAATGTATTTTTATATTTTTTCTGCAAAATGAAGTCATGCATCATTGGTAAAATTCTTTGAACTATACTTCCAAACACATTTCCAAGATCATGGAAAAGGTTAAGGATGTGTTTGAACTAAATCATGCACAGGTGGTTATGAGATTCAATGAAAACTGAGGAGCTCATGGCCAGAATTCTCTCAATGGGAATTCAGATATATTATATCATATTATTTCAGAAAGATCTACTTAAAAAGTGAGATTCAGACGCTAAAAAATAACTAAATAAATGAAAGAAAGTAAAATAGTAACAACAGCCATAACAACAATCCATGTACTTAGGAAATCGCTGACTCATGATTTCTACCCAGCAAAACTTCTATCATGTGATATTAGATCCTAGTTTTTGCAGTGATGTCAAAGTTCAAGGCACACATTATATCTCCTCCTTATCTACAACATGTATTGAGCTTGTCTTGAACTCTTGTTGCTTAAATGAAAATTTTATGATATCTTCTATAAGGATATGGGAAAAATCACAGGAACTATTCCTTCTGTCTTATACTTGGGATTATACAGCCAAACTCCCCACTCAGTACCTCAGTGAGAATGGTGTCATATGGAAAATCATAGAAGCTGGACAGTAGTGCCAAACAATTTTAATCTCAGCACTCCAGGGAGGCAGATCTCTGTCAGTTTGAGGTCAGCCTGATCTACAAAGTTATTTCCAGCACATCCAGGGCTAAACAAAGAAGCCTTGTCTCAGGAAGAAAGAAAGAAAGAAAGAAAGAAAGATAGAAAGAAAGAAAGAAAGAAAGAAAGAAAGAAAGAAAGAAAAGGAAGAAAGAAAGGAAGGAAGGAAGGAAGGAAGGAAGGAAGGAAGGAAGGAAGGAAGAGGAAATGGAAGGGAACAGAGGAAAAGTGAAGGAAAGGAAAGGAAAGGAAAGGAAAGGAAAAGAAAGGAAAGGAAAAGTCATAGGAAGCCAGAAGCAAGAGTACAGGTAGAATACAATAGAAAACCCCTCTTGGTAAGTCATACTTAGAACTTTCTGGGTCACTAAAGCAACACTCCCTATATAACCTAATAGGGACATGCCAATACTACTATATCTACACATGTCAGATAAAAGCAGAAGTACCCAGGTGTTTTTTAGGGGGTGACAATGATAGTTACTGGTGTACATTACACCTCTTGTTACTCCCTGTGGGCACACCTAGTTTTGCACTTAATGGGATCATATACCAACCTGGAGCCAGGGGATAAAAATATTGGATTCTCCATCACCTCCTCCACTCCTTCCCCTCCACCTACACATAGTATGTCTGCTGAGGCTCAGAATATATTTTCTTTCTTGGGGATCTGCCTGATTCCCAGTTGGGTCCTTCAAGTCTCCCCTCTAGGGCCAGTTCAAGTTCTGCCTTGGTAGGGTCATGGTCTTACCTCTGGTGACTGCTGCTGCCTCAATCCACTCTACAGACACAACTCTTCAAAGTTGCTGAAGTCTCTGGATCTAGCAACACCTCTTTCAGGCTTTATATCCCAAATATCTAAACAGTTGGCCCCACCCCTCAACTCCGACCTCTTTTTGATTGGCTGTGTTGGTGACTGGATTAAGCCTCCAGGCACTGCTACCTCAGGCTCTTTCTGAGATATAATCTCAGACTATCTCTGGAGTAAGTGAGAGCTTCCTCTGTGGAATTTGAAACATTATTTTGTTAACCTTGTCTGAGAAATTAGACAGCCTATACTGTAGACTTTGCAAGAGGTTATACCTGATATTTTGCCTGCTGGTTATATTTTCTAGTATAGCTGAACTGTATTTTACTCTACACTTTAGAATCAGGGGTTTGGCTACTTTGCTTGGTTTGGCTTAGTGAGTAATTCTATTTTGTGGTTAGTTCACTACTATGGTTGGATCCTGTGTGAATACAGACACTCGGATATTCTGTTTCCCTGTTTCAGGGTGGAACTCAGCTGGACCTCATTAGAATCATTAGTAGACAGTGATTCAAAGAGAAAAGTGAAGTTTAAGGCAAAATTCTAAAACAAAAAGAGAATGATCTGCTGTTAGGGATCTCTTGAAATTCTCTGCTTTTCTCTTGGAAAGTAAATTGAGCTGCCATCTAAAGACACCAGTTAACTAGCACTCTTCATTGTGGTAACACAAGCTTCAACTGGAAATTTCTATATTTACAGTTTTCAGGATACATCTTGGACATTATAGAGATACGACATTGTTTTCCAACCAGCACCAGGACATATTTAAAAGGATTTACACTTCAGGTAGCTCTGAACACTAAATACTAATCACATATAGTCTCTCCTCTTACCTTGGCATACAATCACCCCCCCTTTTTCCTTTGTGGAAATATTTGGCTAGTGCTTTCGGTTGAATATTTTTCCTAACACAAATCCTGAAGGAAGATACTGTGTTTTCACCAGTATTGAGATGAGGAACAATTAAGAGGTACATTATCTAAAATAACAGCTATAATATTTTTCTAATATTCTCTGATTGTATCAAATCATATGGCAAAGAGGTACAATGCTTTATTTGTTAATTGAATTTTTTTTCATTTTCTGGCTTCCTCAGGTCAGGGAAGAAATATATGATACATGTGGACCCTTTAACCTATTCTTCCTAATGTCCATAAAAGCCAAGACTAACTGAGAAGTTACTAAATGTAGTAGAAACAGAATATTTTATGATGGTCAAAAAGATTATTTTACAGAATTAAAAAAAAAATCATGCCGGGCGGTGGTGGCGCACGCCTTTAATCCCAGCACTTGGGAGGCAGAGGCAGGCGGATTTCTGAGTTCGAGGCCAGCCTGGTCTCCAGAGTGAGTTCCAGGACAGCCAGGGCTATACAGAGAAACCCTGTCTCGAAAAAAACCAAAAAAAAAAAAATCACATCGTGGCATCAGCTTTACTGTATTGTTATTAGCCCTGAACACTATGGTTAGCTCATTTCACTGTTCAGACTTTCTCTTTACTTTGTTTTTATTTATTCACTCTACATCCAGATCGCAGCTCCTCTTCTTTCTTTCCTCCCAGTCCCACCATCACAAATCACTCTTCCCATTATTCTCTCCCCTTCAATGAGGAGAATGGAAATTTTTTTTTATTCACATTGCCTCTCAATGACAGCCCCTCCCTCCTCTCATCCCAATCCAACCTTACAAATCCCTTCCCGCATTGGCCCCTCCTCTTCCCCTCAGAGAATGGGAGACCTACCTTGACTACCACCCCACCTGGGACATCTAGTCCCAACAAGGATAACCACATTCTATCTCACTGTGGCCAAACCAGGCAGTCCAGGGAGTGGGGGATCCAATGGCAGGAGACAGAGACTGAGACAGCACAAGCTCCACTTGTTAGGCGACTCACATGAAGATCAAACAGTACTTTTGCTACAGATAGGTAGAGGGTCTACCTTCAACTCCTGCATGGCATGTGCCCTGGTTGATGGTCCAGGCTCTATTAGGCCCCATGATTCCAGGTTACTTGGCTCTGTGAGACTTTTATGGTGTCCTTGATCCTTCTGATTTGTTCATGTCTATTCTACACTCTTCTACAAGACTCCCTAGGCTCTTTCTGGTGTTTGGCTATGTATCTGCCTTCCTCTGATCCTGGATGAAGCTTCTCAGGATACAGTAATGCTACATTCCTATTTATTTTTAATTCATTTTGTTTTCTTCCTTTCTTCCCTCCCTCCCTCTCTTTCTCCCTCTTTCCTATCTTCTTTTCTTTTCTTTCTTGGCCTTTTTCTTTTCTTTTATATTCTTTCTTTTTTCTTTTTTCTTTCATTCTTCTTTCCTTATTCTTTTCTCAGTCTCCTCTCCCTTTTCCCCTCCTAGTCCCTACCTCTCCTCCATCTCAAATCCACTCCACCTCAGTCTCCTTTAAGAAAAGAGGAAGCCACCGAGGAATATCAAAAGAACATGGCATAGCACACAATAAGACCAGGCACATATCCTTATATCCAACCTGGAAGAGTCAAGCCGCTGGGAGGCAAATGGGTCCCCAAAGCAGGGTATATGTCAAAGACATCCCTATTCTCATGTATAGGTGTCCTACAAGAGTATCTAGCTACACAACCATAACATATATCCAGAGGACCTAGGTCAGACCCACACAGGCACCCTGTTTGTTGTTTAGTCTCTGTGAACCCTGATCAACACTGCTTACTTGATTTTGTGGGTTTCTTTTTGGTGTCACTGACCCTCTGGCACCCACAAGTTCCACAAAAGGAACTTCTGCAGGATTCCCTGAGATTTGCCTAGTGTTTGACTGAGAGTTTCTGCATCTGTTCCTGTCAAATGCTGGATGAAACCTCTCTGATGATTATTGCACTAATCTATTGTCAGTGAGTATAACAGAATTATCATTAGAAACCATTCCATTGATTAGTTTTGCAAGTTGTGTTTTGGTCTATAATTTTTTAATCATTTTCCCCAGCTTCAATGTCTCCCAGATGCCCTTCACCCTACCTGCTCCATGTGATTTTTTTATCTCTCAAAAGAGAAAATAGGCATTAGCAAACATAATATTACATTGGTGTTCACAGCTCCTCCCAAGAATGAGACCTGCCTTGGAATGTGTGTGAAATTCCCAGTGTCACATCTTCAGAGAATTCTTATTGTCCCTCTCCAGACAGTTATCATGTGCAAATGGCTTCTTCACTACTGGTAAGGTATTGTACTCATCCCTTTGTTTGGTGTTGAAATTTCATTTTGCTTGAGTTCTGTTATGTCTGAGCATATGTATATATGTATACCAACCCAGCTGTGGCTGAAAAATGTTCTTTCCTTAAAATCATTTATCATCTCCAGTTCTGACAACCTTTCCATTCCCACTTCCACATAAATCCCTGAGTGTAGAAGGAAGTCTTGTGACAAAGACATCCTATTCTAAACCAAGCATTCCAGAATACTCCCGTCTCTTTATGTTGTCCAGCTGTATGTCACTGTGTTAATTGCCAGCAATTAGTTTCTCCATAGCAAGAAGCTCGCAAAGCAAAGATTGAGCACCAAACTAGTCTATGGGTATGACATTATGTTCCCAGGAATCTTCTATTGCTATGCTCTTTTAGCAAAATAATAGCAATAAGTTTTCTCCTGGGCTAGTGACTGACCTTGCCTAAATCTTTCTTATTAACAATGTTAGGTATGGGATCCATCTCACAGAATAATCCTTTCATTAATTAAAATGTAGTTAGTTACTATCCTAACAGTTGTGAAACTATTCCTCCAGTAGTTGTATCTTATAGGGAGGTTAACCTTGTATCTTTCAGATTTTGTATCAGAATGATGCTAATGCTGACTTCCTCCTCAGGCAGCATGCAGAACACTTTCTACCATTATGAGCACTATAGCAGTAGCAAGGACGTTTCCAATGGAAAACCAAAAGTCCCCAAATTCTACACCATAAGCTATGTGTTTATGAACAAAGCCATATGCTGACAAATACCCAAAGATATGTGAACCACTCTTAGTATTAGGGTATTTATTTGAGTACCTGTGATATGTATTCACAGTATCATATCCCTCATTATATGTTCCCTCCATTTATTTTTTATGAATTTATTTTCAGATATTTCTACTGTAGTTGGTTTTCATATGGCTTTTCAGAGGCTTTTAGGGTAAGATGTTCCTCTACATATTCCTTTCTCTGTCCGCAGTAGAGGATGTTTAAGCCAGAGAAACCAATATACTATTATGTCCACAAGCAATTGAAATGTGTATTTTTTCAAAATAAGTATCTACACATTAATACATGGCCATATTCAATCTAGAATTCCAAGTTTCTGTTAGCTCTGTTCACATCCTTATATCATCTCTTTTCTAACCACATATCTGACAAAACAAGGGAATACAAACCATAATTATTTTCATCTGAGCACCATTCATATATCTGATCAGGATCCTTCCCATCCATGTGCCAGGTTAAATATTCTCAACTTTACTTGTTTGCAGAAAGTTACTATACATCTCATTAGTCCAAATCCCTACAGGCCAGATACTTCTGTTTCTCTATAATATTATACATCTATGGAGCACCAATATTCTCCTTATATAGGTTTATGCAACAGCAAGACCCCAGTTTCAGTGTAAGTCATCCCTGTGTGTACTTAAGTGCTGCTTAATAAAGTCTTCCTGGTTATGGTTCAGGGGAGATCTCAGAATAATTTTCTTGTACAGAGCAGCTTATTTTGACATACTTTGAATGTTCCACCAGGAAGTCAGACATCTTCATGAAATGGACATGACATTATTTCAGAGACGTAGATTCTCACGCCAGATGGCATGGAAAAAGAGTCTTCTCTCTTGTAAATGTGAGCTTCTAGAGACTGTCAGGCAAATAATGAAGATTAGGGATGAGGATAATGGATCTATGGCTCAGTTTCCATTTCTAATCGTTGCATATAGAAGCTACATTCATGCTATTGTCTCTCATAAGAAAGTTAGATGGTAGTCCCTCCATATATAACCTTTACTACTGTGAACACATTCATGTCATCTGTCATTAGGATGCTGGTATTAATGAACTAAGCCAGGAGCTTTTAACTCCCAGAATGAACAAGAGAGTTTTTAGGACTTTAAAGAAGTTATCAGTAGGCATTAATTATAGTTAGAGGGCTAGAATGCTTGGAGACCATCAGTGTTTAAAGCTACACCTGCATCTCACTCTATAGCTTGCATCAACCCATTTCAGTCTGGGGGGCTCCTCAGCAGAAGTCACCTTAGTGATCTTGCATGAGGCAATTACAATGAAACCTAGCTTAGAAAGACCTGTGTTCATCACACTGTATCCCAGTGACCAATGATTCTGGACTTTGTGTCAGTTACTCTCTGACCACTAAGATACTATCAGGAGGAAAGAATCAACAGGAACAGAAAGAAGCCTTGGGCCAAAACAGTCTACCCTTCCTGAGTTATATCTACCCAACTTCCCCTTGATGACATGACACAGACTTATATCCTCATTCTCTCTCACATCTCTACCTTCCCTACATATTTTCATATCTATATCAGTGAAACGTCCTGTGTTTGTTAAAAATCACACAAAGAGAATATACTCAGTAGAGTTATACCCTCTATATAATATTTGCTCATGAAGAAGCCACAAAGAAAATCCTCCACATTCTAAACCACTGACCAAGCTTCAGGGGCATCCTTGATTAAAGCACTACAACACAGAAACCCTAGCCACAAGAGGGCATTTCATCTATAAGGGCCAACAAGTTGTTCTTTCACACCAAGGTTAATGCTTAGGCAGCAAAATGACACTACTTTCTTTGCTAAGTGGTCAGGGGTTGCCATTTGCTAGCCATTTAGGATGTCCACATTAGACTTCTCCCAAGAATATATATGGGTTGTCATAACAACAATCTTCATTATATCATGTTAATATAAATGGACACCTCACCAAGATAAGAAGAATTGTACAGAAATGGTACAGGATCCACTGGGGAGTCTTCTCCAGCAAAGACATGTTGGAAGCTTGCATGCTTGACCCACATCTACTACAAAGTCATTTATCTGTGGCAAGCTGGGTGATGGCACTGAGGAAGGTTCAAAAGATCTTTGTTAGGTTTGTCTATGGCTAACATGCCGGCCTCTGTGGGTCCAGCTACAGTGCTGAAAGTTCAGTGCTCACAGGGTCCCATGCACTCTTGCTACATGTATTGAGATCACAGAAATAAGATCCTACATACCAAGATACAATTATTTTTAGCATTTAATTAGAGAGTAACTTTGAAGAAATCCTTCAATATTATAAATTTTGTTGATATATGAACAGTATTGTTTATTTTCCTTTTTATACATACCCTTGGTATTTAAGAAAGTTAGAGTTTTGTGAATTTTAGTTATGTATTTCAACACTTTTCTGGAAGCCTTTATCAGGTCTAAGTAATTTTGTGGAATTGTTTGAGTTATTATTATTATTATTATTATTATTATTATTATTATTATTATTATTACAATGGCTGCTAAGAGGACTTGTTTAACTTCTTGCTTTTATCCATTTTCTTTCTTCCTTTTGTCTTATTGCACTCCCTAAGACTTCAACCACTATGTTAAAAAGGAGAAGAAAACATGTTTACCAATGTCTTCTTCCTGTACTTAGGGAGACTCATTCAATATATCCTCTTTAAGATTTTCCTTCTCTCTACTCCTCCTTTCTCTACCCATATCCCTGTCCATCCAGACCCACTGCCTTTCTGTTTCTTTTTGAAAATAAACTGGCCTCTAAGGAATGCCAAAATAATAATAATAATAATAATAATAATAAAACAAACTCAAAAGATTAAAAATAGAGAAATAAGCGGGCAGTGGTGGTGATTGCCTTTAATCCCAGCACTTGGGAGGCAGAGGCAGTTGAATTTCTGAGTTCGAGGTCAGCCTGGTCTACAGAGTGAGTTCCAGGACAGCCAGGGCTATACAGAGAAACCCTGTCTTGAGAAAACCAAAAAAAAAAAAAAAAAAAAAAAAAAAAAAGATAAATAAGAACAAAAGAAACAAAAGGAAAAGGGGTCAAGATAAGACATAGGAAGCCTATTCTTGAATTAGGGGAAGAATTGAAGAAGCTGGAAGGGAGAGTAACTCTATAGGAAGATCAGTAATCTTCAACTAATCCATACCTTAGGGAGCTCCCAGAGATGGAACAACCAACCAGGAACAAGTAATTCATTTTTTAACACCTAAGAAAAACTCCATTTTATAAATGTTTCTTCTTCCATCTTTTGATGAATATTTTGGTTAATTCAAATGTATGAAACAGTAAAGACCAGAGTTTAACAAGTAAGTATCTCTGTGATAGAATGAAGTGTTCTTTAGTTATATACTCCACAGTGGTATAGCTGGATCATTAGGTGTATCAATCCCCATCTTCCTGGGGTATCACTACAGCAATTTCCATAATGACAGCATGAGTTTTCTGTCCTACCCCTACCAATAATAAAGGAGTGTTCTCCTCAGTTTTCATCCTCACAAGCGTGAAAAGTCACGTTTTATTGATATTAGCTATTCTGACTGATGTAAAACTAGAATCACAAGTTAGCTGTCCTTTGCATTTCCCTGATGACTAAGGATACTGAATATTTCTTTAAGTGTTTCCCAGACATCTGGGTTTCCTTTTTGAGAATTCTGTTTATATTTACACCCTGTTTTTAAATGGAGTTAGTTGTTTTCTTGATATTCACTTTCTTAAGTTTCTTGTACATTTTAAATATCAGCCCTTTATTGAGTGTTTAGGAAGTAAAATGTTTCCCTACTCTGTAGGCTGTTGCTCTGTCTGAGTGATGATGTTTTTGTTGTCCAGAAGCTTTACATGTTCATGAGATCCTATGTATTAATTGTTGACCTTAGTACCTGTCCCAATGTCACTCTTTCATTATCACTATGGTTTGTAGTATGATTTGACGTTGGGATGGTGATACCTTCTGCAATTCTTTCATTAGTCAGGAGTGCTTTAGTTCTTCTGGGTTATTTGCCTTTCTGTATAAAGATAAAAATTCACCTTCAAAGATCTGTGAATAATTCTGTCCATATTTTTGTATGGGTTACATTCAATCTATGTATTGCTTTTGCTGGGATAACCATTTCACTATATTGATCCTACACCATCCATGAGAATGGGAGATATTTTCATCTCCTGATAATTTTCTCTAATGTCTTAATATTTTTTATCATACTTCACTTTATCATGTTTCTCTTGCTTGGTTAGATTAGTCTACATAATAGTTTATATTTTTGAAGCTATGGTGGTGGGTGTTGTTTTTGTGATTTCTTTCCTCAGACCATTTGCCATTTATATAGAAGAGAACTACTGATGCTTCTAAGTAAATTTTGTATCCTGATTCTTTGTTTAAAATGTCCATAAGCTATAGAAGTTTCTTTGCAGTAATTTAAGGGTCACTTAAAGATGATTTCTTTTTTCTTTTAAATTCTAGTGGATTTTTTTAATTAGATATTTTCTTTATTTACATGTGAATTTCTCCTTTCCCAATTTCTCCTCCAAAAAAAAAAACAAAGAAAGAAACAAACAAAAACAACAAAAACAAACCCCTGTTGCCTCCCCCTCCCCATGCCTGCCACCCCACCCTCTCCCACTTATTGGCCCTGGCATTCCCCTACACTGGGGCACAGAACCTTCACAGGGCCGAGGTCCTCTCCTCCTATTGATGATAAAATTTGCAATCCTCTACTAAACACTTGCTGCCAGAACAATCAGACCCACCATGTACAGTCCTTGGTTGGTGGTTGAGACCCTGGGAGCTCTGAGGGTACTAGTTAGTTCATATTGTTGTTCGTCCTAAGGTGCTGCAAACCCTTCAGCTCCATTGGTCCTTTCTCTAACTCCTTCATTGGGGACCCTGTACATCTACAAATGCTGGTACTTGGACCCTTTCAATTTGTATCACATTGATTACTTGAATTTTGTTATTGCTCCAGCTTTGACTATCTTGTAGGTATGGAGAGACTGGGCAACAAGATGTTGGCTATGGGCCTGCTGTAAACTGTATTTATTATATTCAAGTATGTCCTTTGTGTTACTAATCTCTCCAAGACTTTTAAAATGAATGGGGGTTGGATTTTTCTCAAAGTTCCTTACTACATCTAATGATATGATCATGTGCTTTTTATATTTCAGTTTTTTTATATGGTAGATTATACTTATTGATGAACCTTTTCTGCACATCTGGGGTCTAGCTTAGATGATCATGTGTAAGATCTTTTTTATGTGTTATTGGATTGGATTGGATTGGATTTGTAGTTGTTTCATTATTTTTATTTTCATATTTTTAAGGAAAATTGGTCCTAAAATGCTTTACTTATTGGCCTTTTATATAGCTTATATAGAATAATTTTGACCTCATGAACCAAATTGGGCAATGTATGTTTGTTGTTTTAAGACTTTAATCATTTCCTCTATTTTACTATGAGTTACAGCTCTATTTACATTGCTTATATATCTTCATTTAAGTTTGGTCAGTGATATGTATCAAGGAAATTATCTATTTTTTCAATATGGCCATGTCATGTGGTATCTGTTATTAAGTCCCTGTATTCCATTTAATTTTGATAATTTTGATTCCTTCCTCCCACCTTCTAATTAATTTGGCTAAGGGTTTGTCTTTCTTACTGATGTTTTCAAAGAACGAACTCTTTCATTTACGCTTTTGTATTGTCTTATTGTTGTTTCTACATTGGTGATTTCACCTTTAAGTTTGATTATTTCTTGACATTTTACACATTTTGTATGATTCCTTTCTTTTGTTCTAGAGCTTTCAAGATTGCAGTTGTTACTCCTAGGACATATTTCCAGTTTCTTTCTGTGGAAAGTTAATGCTGTGAATGTTCCTCTTAAAACTATCTACATTTTGTCTCATATAGTTGGCTATGTTGTGAATTTATTCTCAATTCTTGAAAATATTTGTCTTGACAACTGTTTATTCAATAGTGAGATGTTCAGTTTCCATGAGATTGTAATCATTCTGGTGTTTCTGTTGTAGTTGATATCCAGCTTTAATTAGTGGTCAAATAAGATGGAAGATATTATTTCAATTTTCTTCTATCTGTTCAGAATTACTTTGGATTCTAGAATATGGTAAGTTTTGGAGAAGGTTCCATGGAGTGTGTAAGAAAAACAAGGTGTATTTTTCTTTTTTTTATGTGTTGGAGTAAAACTTTCTGTAAATGTCTATTTGATATATTTGGTTTATGACATTATTATGTTACAGCATTTCTGTTTTTATTATTTTGGATAACCGGTCTATTGTCAAGAGTGGAACTTTGGTTTTTTTTATTTATTTTTATTAGTTATTTTCTTTATTTACATGTCATATGGTTTCTCTTTTCCCAGTTTCCCCTCCAAAAAACAAACAAACAAAAACAAGAACGAACCACTATTGCCTCCCCCCTCCCCATGCTTGTCACCCTACTCTCTCCCACTTATTGGCCCTGACATTCCCCTACACTGGGGCACATAATCTTCATGGGGCCAAGGGACTCTCCTCCCATTGATGATCAACTTTGCAATCCTCTACTATACACATGCTGCCAGAACAATCAGTCACACCATGCATAGTTCTTGGTTGGTGGTTGAGTCCCTGGGAGCTCTGAGGATACTAGTTAGTTCATATTGTTGTTCGTCCTAAGGGGCTGCAAACCCTTCAGCTCCTTTGCTCCTTTCTCTAACTCCATCATTGGGGAACCTGTACTCAGTTCAATGGATGGCTGTGAGCCTCTACATCTGTATTAGTCTGGTACTGTCAGAGCCTCTGTGGAGATAGCTATATTAGGCTGTCCTGACCTTCCTTCAGTCTCTGCTCCATAGTTATTCTCTGCAACGTCTTCCATGGGTATTTTGTTCCCCCTTTTAAGAAGAAATTAAATGACCACATTTTGGTCTTCCTTCTTCTTGAGTTTCATGTGGTTTGTGGGTTGTTCTTCCTAGATTCCAAACTTCTGGGCTAATTTCTATTTATCAGAGAGTGCATACCATGTGTGTTCTTTTGTGATTGGGTTACCTCACTCAAATGATATTCTTCAGATCTATCCATTTCCCTCAGAATTTCATAAATTCATTGTTTTTAATAGCTGAGTAGTACTCCATTGTGTAGATGTACCACAATTTCTGTATCCATTCCTCTGTTGAGGACATCTGGGGTATTTCCAGATTCTGGCTATTATAAATAAGGCTGCTATGAACATTGTGGAGCATGTGTACTTAGTACATGTTGGAGCATCTTCTGGGTATATGCCCAGGAGTAGTATAGCTGGGTCCTCTGGTAGAACTATGTCCAATTTCCGGAGGAACCACCAAAATAATTTCCAGAGTGGTTGTACCAGCTTGCAATCCCACCAGCAATGCAGGACTGTTCCTCTTTCTCCACATCCTCTCCAACATCTGCTGTCACCTGAGTTTTTTATCCTAGCCAATCTGAGTGGTGTGAGGTGGAACCTCACGGTTATTTTGATTTGCATTTCCCTGATGACTAAGGATGTTGAACTTTTCTTTAGGTGCTTCACAGCCATTTGGTATTCATCAGTTGAGAATTCTTTGTTTAGCTCTGTACCCCATTTTTTACTAGGGTTATTTCGTTCTCTGGAGTCTAACTTCTTGAGTTCTTTGTATACATTGTATACTAGCCCTCTATCAGATATAGGATTGGTAAATATCTTTTCCCAATTTGTTGGTTGCCATTTTGTCCTATTGACAGCGTCTTTTTCCTTACAGAAGCTTTTCAAATTTATGAGGTCCCATTTGTCAATTCTTGATCTTAGAGCATAAGCTATTGATATCCTCTTCAGGAAATTTTCCCCTGTGCCTATTTGCTTGAAGTTCTTCCCCACATTTTTTTCTATTAGTTTCAATGTATCTGGTTTGATGTGGAGGTCCCTGATCCACTTGGACTTAAGCTTTGTACAAGGAGAAAGGAATGGATCGATTTGCATTTTTCTACATGCTAACTGCCAATTGAGCCAACACCATCTGTTGCAAATGTTGTCTTTTTTCCACTGTATGGTTTTAGTTCCTTTGTCAAAGATCAAGTGACCATAGATGTGTGGGTTCATTTCTGGGTCTTCAATTCTGTTCCATTGATCTACCTGCCTGTCTCTATACCAATACCATGCAGTTTTTATCACAATTGCTCTGTAGTACAGCTTAAGGTCCAGGATTGTGATTCCTCCAGTTGTTCCTTTATTGTAGAGAATAGTTTTGGCTATCCTGGGTTTTTTGTTATTCCAGATGAATTTGCAAATTGCTCTTTCTAATTCAGTGAAGAACTGAGTTGGAATTTTGATGGGTATTGTATTGAATCTATAGATTGCCTTTGGTAAGATGTCCATTTTTACTTTATTAATCCTGCCAATACATGAGCATGGGAGATCTTTCCATCTTCTGAGATCTTCAATTTTCTTCTTCAAAGACTTGAAGTTCTTGTCAAACAGATCTTTTACTTGCTTAGTTAGAGTCACACCAAGGTATTTTATATTTGTAACTATTGTGAAGGGTGTTGTTGCCCTAATTTCTTTCTCCACCTGTTTATACTTTGTGTAGAGGAAGGCCTCTGATTTGCTTGAGTTAATTTTATATCCAGCTTCTTTGCTGAAGTTGTTTATCAGGTTTAGGAGCTCTCTGGTGGAATTTTTTGGGTCACTTAAGTATACTATCACATTAACAGCAAATAGTGATAATTTGAATTCTTCCTTTCCAATTTGTATCCATTTGATCTCCTTTTGTTATATAATTGCTCTGGCTAGGACTTCAAGAACAATATTGAATAGGTAGGGAGAGAGTGGGCAGCCTTGTCTAGTCCCTGATTTTAGTGGGATTGCTTCAAGTTTCTCTCCATTTAGTTTGATGTTGGCTACTGATTTTCTGTATATAGCTTTTACTATGTTTAAGTATGGGCCTTGAATTCCTGATCTTTCCAAGACTTTTATCATAAAGGGATGTTGGATTTTGTCAAATGCTTTCTCGGCATCTAATGAGATGATCATTTTTTTTAAGTTTGTTTATGTAGTGAATTACGTTGATGGATTTCCATACATTGAACCATCTGTGCATCCCTGGGATGAAGCCTACTTGAACATGGTGGATGATCGTTTTGATGTGTTCTTTGATTCGGTTTGCAAGGATTTTATTGAGTATTTTTGCATCTATATTCATAAGGGAAATTGGTCTAAAGTTTTCTTTCTTTAGGTCTTTGTGTGCTTTAAATATAAGAGTAATTGTGGCTTTATAAAACGAACTGGGTAGAGGGCCTTCAGTTTCTATTTTGTGGAATAGTTTGAGGAGTATTGGAATTAGGTCTTCTTTGAAGGTTTGATAAAACTGCACTAAACCCATCTGGTCCAGGGCTTTTTTTTTGGTTGTGAGACTATTTTTATTTCATGAGCAGATATGGGACTGTTTAGATCATTGATATGATCTTGATTTAACTTTGGTACCTGGTATCTGTCAAGAAAATTGTCCATTTCATCCAAGTTTTCCAGTTTTGTTGAGTATAGGCTTTTGTAGTAGGATCTCATGATTTTTTGGATTTCGTCAGTGTCTGTTATTATGTCTCCCTTTTCATTTCTGATCTGGTTAATTAGGATACTGTCTCTGTGCCCTCTAGTTAGTCTGGCTAAGGGTTTATCTATTTTATTGATTTTCTCAAAGAACAAGCTCCTGGTTTGGTTGATTCCTTGTATACTTCTTTTTGTTTCTATTTGGTTGATTTCAGCCCTGAGTTTGATTATTTCCTGCCTTTGACTCCTCTTGGGTGAATTTGCTTTGTGTTGTTCTAGCGCTGTCAGGTGTGCTGTCAAATTGCTGGTATATGCTCCTCCAATTTCTTTTCGTAGGCACTTAAAGCTATGAGTTTTCCTCTCAGGATTGTTTCATCATGTCCCATATGTTTGGGTATGTTGTGGCTTCATTTTCATTAAACTCTAGAAAGTCTTTAATTTCTTTCTTTATTTCTTCCTTGACCAAGTTATCATTGAGTAGAGTGTTGTTAAGCTTCCACGTGTATGTGGGCATTCTATTGTTTATGTTGTTATTAAGGAGCAGCCTTATTCCATGGTGATCTGATAGAATACAAGGAATTATTTCAATCTTCTGGTATCTGTTGAGGCCTGATTTGTGACCAGTTATGTGGTTGATTTTGGAGAAGGTACCATGAGGTGCTGAGAAAAAGTTATATCCTTATTTTTAGGATAAAAGTTCTATAGATATCTGTTAAATCCATCTGTTTCATAACTTCTCTCAGTTACACTGTGTCCTTGTTTAGTTTCTGATTCCATGATCTGACCATTGCAGAGAGTGGGGTGTTGAAATCTATCACTACCATTTTGTGAGGTGTAATGTGTGCTTTGAACTTTAGTAAAGTTTCTTTCATGAATGTAGATGCTCTTTGATTTGGAGCATAGAGGTTCAGAATTTAGAATTCATCTTGGTAGATCATATCTTTGATGAATATGAAGTGTCCCTCCTTATCTTTTTTGATCACCTTAGGGTGAAAGTCTATTTTATTCGATATTAGAATGGCTACTCCAGCTTTTTTCTTGGAACCATTGGCTTGGAAAATTGTTTTCACCCTTTTATTCTGAGGTGGTGTCTGTCTTTGTCACTGCAGTGGGTTTCCTGTATGCAACAAAATGTTGTGTCCTGTTTACATAATCAGTCTGATAGTCTATGTCTTTTTATTGGGGAATTGAGTCCATTGATATTAATAAATATTAAAGAAAAGTAATTATTGCTTCCTGTTACTTTTGTTGTTTGAGCTGGAATTCTATTTATGAGGCTATCTTCTTTTAGTTTTGTTGGAAGATTACATTTTTGCTTTTTCAGGGATGTAGTTCCCATCCTTGTGTTGGAGTTTTCCATTTATTACCCTTTGAAGGGCTGGATTTCTGGAATTATATTGTGTGAATTTGGTTTTATCATGGAATACTTTAGTTTCACCATCTGTGGTGATTGAGAGTTTTGCTGGGTATAGTAGTCTGGGCTGACATTTGTGTTCTCTTAGGGTCTGTATGACATTTGCCCAGGATCTTCTAGCTTTCCTAGTCTCTAGTGAGAAGTCTGGTGTAATTCTGATAGGCCTGCCTTTATATGTTACTTGCCTTTTTTTCCCTTACTGCTTTTAAAATTCTTTCTTTGTTTAGTGCATTTGGAGTTTTTATTATTATGTGACGGGAGGAATTTCTTTTCTGGTCCAGTCTATTTGGAGTTCTGTAGGCTTCTTGTATGTTCATGGCCATCTCTTTCTTTAGGTTAGGGAAATTTTCTTCTATAATTTTGTTAAAGATATTTACTGGCCCATTACCTTGGGAGTCTTCACTCTCTTCTATACCTATTGTCCTTACGTTTGGTCTTCTCATTGCTTCCTGGATTTCCTGGATGTTTTGGATTAGGAGCTTTTTGCATTTTGCATTTTCTTTGACTGTTTTGTCAATATTTTCTATGGTATCTTCTGCACCTGAGATTCTCTCTTCTATCTCTTGCATTCTGTTGGTGATGCTTGAATCTATGTTTCCTGACTTCTTTCCCAAGATTTCTAACTCCAGCGTTGTCTCTCTTTGTGATTTCTTTATTGTTTCTACTTCCATTTTTAGGTCCTGGATGTTTTTGCTCAATTCCTTCACCTGTTTGTTTGTGTTTTCCTGTAATTCCTTAAGGGATTTTTGTGTTTCCTCTTTAAGAGCTTCTACTTGTTTACTTGTGATCTCCTGTAATTCTTTATGGGATTTTTTGTTTGTTTGTTTGTTTCCGCTTTAAGGTCTTGTACCTCTTTACCTGTGGTCTCCTGTATTTCTTTAAGGGAGTTTTTCATGTCCTTCTTAAATTTCTCTAGCATCATCGTGAGATATGATTTTAGATCCAAATCTTGCCTTTCTGTTGTTTTGGCATATCCTGGACTTGCTGTGGTGGGAGTACTAGGTTCTGATGAAGCCAAGTAGTCCTGGTTTCTGTTGGTAGGATTCTTGTGTTTTCCTTTCACCATCTCTTGATCTCTGGTGTTAGATGTTCTTGCTGTCCCTGACTAGAGCTTGTTCCTCCTGTGGGTCTGTAAGCCTGTGTCAGTACTTCTGGGAGTTCAGCTCTCCTTTGGTAAATCCCAGGCACAGATGAGTGAGTCCCTGGGTTAAAGCACTCCCTGGAGGCAGGCTCTCCTCTTGCAGGGAAGTGGCAGATAGAGTTGTTGATCCACCACTGTCGCTTGGAAGCTGAGAGGATCCTGTCTCTGCTGCCTTGCTACACCCCTGCGACTCATGAGGCCTGTGCCTCCTGGCTGGTCCCACCTTAGAAAGTCTCCAGAGAGAAAATGCAAGAGTGGAGCTTTGAAACACTAACTATAAAGTGTATGAAGGTCAGAATATGATTTAACCTGTAGGTGTATTTTTTTTATGAACTTGGCTGCTATTTTATTTGTATATACATGTTAAAAACTCGAATGTCTTCAGATGGATTTTTCCTTTAATAAATATGTAATGTTCTTCTTTAACATTTCTACTAGTTTTAGTTTGAAGTCATTTTTTGTCAGATATTAAAATGACTATACCAGCTTACTTCTTATGTATGCTTTCTTGGGATCTAATTTTCTATCTTTTTTTACATACCTCTGTACAATTTGCTGATGCTCTGTATATCATCTTGATCTCTTCCCATATCCAATCTTTCCCATTTCTCCCCCTTCTGGTCTTCTCTTCCTGCCAAGTCCCTCCCACCCTCTACCTCCTGTGAATGAAGGACTGAAGCATCCATACTTTGGACTTCCTTCTTCTTGAGCTTCATATTGTCTGTGAGTTGTATCATGGTTATTCCAAGATTTATGCCTAATATCCATTTATCAGTGAATACATACCATGTGTGTTCATTTGTGACTGGGTTACCTCACTCAGGATGATATTTTCTAGGTCCATCCACTTGCCTGTGAATTTCATGAAGTCATTGATTTTAATAGCTGAGTAGTACTCCATTGTGTAAATGTACCACATTTTTCTGTATCCATTTCTCTGTTGAAGGATATCTGGGTTCTTTCCAGCTTCTACCTATTATAAATAAGACTGCTATTAACATAATGGAGCATGTGTCCTATTATAAATAAGACTGCTATGAACATAATGAAGCATGTGTTCTTGTTATATATTGAAGCATCTTCTGGATATATGCACAGGAGTAGTATAGCTGGGTCCTCAGGTAGTACTATGTCCAATTTTCTGAGGAACCCCCAGACTGATTTCCAGAGTGGTTGTACCAGTTTGCAATTCCACCAGCAATGGAGGAGTGTTCCTCCTTCTTCACATCCTTGCCAGCATCTACTGTCACTGGAGCTTTTGATCTTGGAGCATTCTGATTGGTGTGAGGTGGGATCACAGGGTCCTCTTAATTTGCATTTCCTTGATGACTAAGAATGTCGAACATTTCTTTATGGGCTTCTCATCCATTTGATATTCCTTAGTTGAGAATTCTCTATTTAGCTCTTTACTACAAATTTTAATAGAGTTATTTGGTTCTCTGTAGTCTGCCATCTTGAGATCTTTGTATATTTTGGATACTAGTTCTCTGTTAGATATAAGATTGGTAAAGACCTATTCTCAATCTATTGGTTTCTATTTTGTCCTATAAACAGTGTCATTTGCCTTATAAAAGTTTTCAATTTTATTAGATCCCATTTGTTGATTGTTAATCTTAGAGTGTAAGCCACTGGTGTTCTGTTCAGGAATTTTTCCCCTGTGCCCATTTTGTTCAAGGTTCTTCCACACTTTGACTGTGTCCCATAAGTTTGGGTATGTTGTGCCTTCATTTTCATTAAATTTTAAAAAGTCTAATTTCTTTCTTTCTTTCTTTCTTTCTTTCTTTCTTTCTTTCTTTCTTTCTTTCTTCCTTGACCAAGTTATCATTCATTGAGTAGGCTTCCATGTGTATTTAGAATTTTTGTTGTTTTTGTAGTTATTGAAGACCAACCTTAGTCCGTGGTGATCTGATAGGATATATGGAATTAATTCTATCTTTTTTTTAAAGTTGGTTTGTTTGTTTTTTTTTTAAGATTTATTTATTTATTTTATGTATGTGAGTACACTCTTGCTCTCTTCAAACACACCAGAAGAAGGCATCAGATTCTACTACAGATGGTTTTGAGCCACCACATGGTTGCTGGGATTTGAACTCAGGACCTGTGGAAGACCAGTTAGTGCTCTTAACCACTGAGCCATCTCTCCAGCCCTAATTCAATCTTTTTGTATACATTGAGACCTGTTTTGTGACCGATTATATGGTCAGTTTTGTAGAATGTACCATAAAGTGGTGAGAAGAAAGGTATAATCTTTTGCTTTAGGATGAAATGTTCTATAAATATCTGTTAAATTCATTTGGTTCATAACTTCTGTTTGTTTCTGTGTCTCTGTTTACTTTCTGTTTATACAATTTGTCCATTGCTGAGAGTGGGGTGTTGAAGTGTACCACTATTATTGTGAGAAGTGTAATATGTGCTTTGAGTTTTAGTAAAGTTTATTTTATGAATGTGGGTACACTTGAATTTGGAGCATAGATGTTCAGAGTTAAGAGTTCATATTGGTAGATTTTTCCTTTGATCATTATGAAGTGTCCTTATCTTTTTGACAACTTTTGGTTGAAATTTAATTTTATTTGATATTAGAATGGCTATTCCAGCTTGTTTCTTGGAGCCATTTACTTGGATTTTTTAAAAATCCTTTTAATCTGAGAAAGAATTTATCTGTGACACTGAGGTGTGTTTTCTGTATTCCACAAAATGCTGGGTTCTGTTCATGTGTCCAGTCTGTAAGTCTCTTTCTTTTTATTGGGGAATTGAGTCCATTGATGTTAAGAGATATTACATACCAGTGATTGAGGCTTCCAGTTATTTTTGTTGTTAGAGGTTATCCTTTGAAGGGCTGGATTTGTGGAAAGATATTGTGTAAATTTGTTTTTGTCATGGAATATCTTGGTTTCTCCATCTATGTTACTTGAGAGTTTTGTTGGGTATGGTAGCCTGGGCTGGCATTTGGGTTCTCTTAGGGTCTATCTGACACTTGTTCAGGATCCTCTAGATTTTATAGTCTCTGTGGTGAAGTCTCGTGTAATTCTGATAGGTTTGCCTTGATATGATACTTGGCCCTTTTACTGCTTTTAACATTCTTTCTTTGTTTTGTCTATTTGATGTTTTCATTATTATGGGTTGAGAAAATTTCTTTTCTGGTCCAATGTATTTGGGGTTCTCTAGGCTCTTTGTATGTCTATGGACATCTCTTTCTTTAGGGTATGGAAGTTTTCTTCTATAATTTTCTTGAGGATATTTACTGGCCCTCTGAGTAGAGATTCTTTGCTCTCTTCTATACCTATTGCCTTTAGGTTTGGTCTTCTCATTATGTCCTAGATTTCCTGGATATTTTGGGTTAGGATCGTTTTACATGTTGCATTTTCTTTGACTATTGTGTCATTGTTTTCTATGGTGTCTCCTGCACCTGAGATTCTCTCTTCTATCTTTTGTATTCTGTTGGTCTCTTTATCTTAAGGTAATATCTTTCCTTGATATTGAAGTGTGTTTCTTGGATACAACAGAAGGATCGCTCCTGTTTTTGTATCAATTCTGTTTGTAGTTTGTTCAGAGTGTGTGTGTGTGAGTATGTGTGTGTGTATATGTGAGAGAGAGAGAGAAAGAGAGAGAGTGAGAGAGAAAGAGACAGAGACAGAGACAGAGACCATTGGTATTGGTATTGTCTGTTATCAATTAGCAGTGTTTGTTAATTTCTGCTATCTTTGTGTTGTAGTGCTGAAATGAAAATTTCTAATTTCTTTGGAAACTCAATCATGTCATGTGGTGTTCTGGAAACTGTCTTATGTAAGCATGTGTTTGTTGAAACAGACATTTGCTGAGTACAGGCATATGGTTATTTCCTAGAAGCTACCTGGATAAAGGGCATGTAATGAGTTGCTAGAGTGGATGCTTGAGAGTACACGTGATATTTGGAAACAGTATAAATGTAACTCATCAGACAGTGGGTGATGCTGTGTGATATTGGTATACCTTGCTACTTTGCTTGAGTTCATTGGACTTTGCTGATGTTGGTCTTTGCTGACAATGTTGTGTGGTATTGGTTTGCCTTGCCACTCTTTTCTGATCATGGTTTGTCATGATTTTATAGAAGGAAAGGCACCAAAATCTTCTGGTAATATTCTAGCTTTTTCCCACTACCACATACCCAGGCCAATTGGGAGAGTCATATGATGTCTTCTGGATTGAATTGCTGCTGATGATTCATGAATGGTGTTTGCAAATGGATTTAGCTACTGCTGTTGATTCATGTGAACTGAACTGCTGATATTCTGACAACACACATTGGAATTGCCCCAAAGAACTATTTCTAGACAGGTTCACATCCTTCTTTGGCCTATTTATCTTTCCATTCTACTACCTCCTGTTAGGCCCTACTTGGCCTTGGTTTGGGCCTTGAAGACAAACCCGAGCCTGGCTTGATTCTCTATAACAGTTATTTGCCTCCACTTAAGAATGATTCAACATGGCCTAGATGAATTTGCCTCTGCCTAACTACCACTGGTGTCAAAAATTTTCATAAGCCCCATGAGGTCACCCCACACCCTCATCATCTCATACCACCTCATTCATCATCTGACCCCATACCCCCATCCCCACCTCCTTGCCCTGTCTATATAAACAGACTGCTGTCATATTAAAGCAAGTTCATGCTTTGACAAGGCTCCTGGCCTGGCGTGGTTCTTCTCAGGCTGCCAACACTCACACTCCTTCTCAGCCTGGGAGAGACCCAGCCAGTCTGGGCTTCTCTCCTTGAAGCTATCTGCTGGCAAAGATCCAACAACCTCTGGTGGGTGGCAGGCTAGAAGGGAGGTTAAAGCATTTAAATACACATATTAAAGTAGGCACACACACACACACACACACACACACACACACACACACACACATATATATATATATATATATATACTTCACCCATTTGATTTGCTAACCCAGGTTTATTTATTACTTCTGCTTTCTTGAGTGTTGCTAGCCTCTTGATGTTTTCTTCTAATACCTAATGTAAGTATAGACTTTTAGATAGACAATGATTAAATTTTGAGTTATAATGGAATATCTTTCTTTCTACATCTATTATGATTGAAGTTTTGCTGAATATAGCAATCTAGGGTGGCATCTGTGGTCTCATGGAGTTCATTGACTATCATTTCTGGCTTTTAGAGGTTCTGTTGAGAAATCAGCTGTTATTCTAAAGGTCTATTCTTATATATCACTTTGTTTTTTCCTCTTGCAGACATTAATATTCTTTTGTTGTTCCCTTTGCTAAATGTTTTGATTATTAGGCATTGAGAAAAATACCTTTTTATGGGTTCTGTCTTCTTGGTTTTCTGTATGTTTCTTGTACCTTGATAGAATTCTGTTTGTGATAAGTTATAGAAATATTCTTCTGTGAATTTTTGTGGGTTTGACATGAGTTTCTTCACTTTCAATATTCCTAAAATTTATAGATTTGGTCTTTTTGTAGTGTTCCAGCTTTCCTCTATTTGTTTGAATGAGGATTTTTTTCTGTTTGATTCAACATTTCCTTTGCGCTATGTGTCCATTGTTTCTACCTTGCCTTAAGTATCTTAAGATTTATTCTTCTATGTCCTATATTTGGTAGTTGAGTCTCACGTCTGAGATTTATATTTGAATTCCTATTTTCATTTCCAGATTTCCATTAGTTTGTATTCTCCTTACTGATTCTGTTTCTACTCTAAATAGTGGACTAATTTCTTTCACTGCTTTTGTCTTTTTATTCATTTCTTTCTTTTTTTCTATAATGAAATCTATCATACTTATAAAGGGCATTTTAAAGATTTTATTTAATGGTTACAGCCATGTAGAATTTAGAGGGTTGCTGGACTTATTGTCAGCTAGTACATGCTTGATATCATAGAGAATGAAAAGTCACAGCCCTGCACTAAGTAGTGACACATGATGCCATCTCACTGCACAGCATGACCAAGAATTAAAACTAGGTGAATTTGTGTCAGTTAAAAATGGAAAATCCAGAAATTTTCATATAGTCTTTCAATTTTCTATAGTCTTGCTGGTGGGTAAATGGAACCCTGAAAAAAATGACAACCAAAGATAGAATACCATGCATTACTAAGGACTAACCCACACTATCTCCTAAACATCAGCAACATATTCTCTCCTGAATTTAAGACAAATTTTATGTTTGACTATAAAAAGTCACTACAGGAAAAAAAAACTATGAATTATGCTAGAATTTTATTTTTAAAGTATTTTATTTGAACAAATATTAAATGTGAAAATAGAGTTATCACAGGTATTATGAATATTCATTAGAGAGAGCAACAGTTCTGACTAATAATGCCAAAAATCTGAAAGCTCCAAGAATTCAAATGGTGGCAGGGCTCTCCTAGGATTCAACTCTTTAGCACAGCAATCAAAAGTTAGTCATTGAAGTGGGTGAAATTACTGTGGAAATGCTGTCTCCTGCCAAATTCTTCCCTGTGTGCATCAAACTGCTCATTAAATGGGATAATAGGCATATGAGGAATTGCCCAGTGGTGTTCTGGTCTTTGGCAATCTTCATGTAGCCCCGAATGCCCCATTTCCTACCCTAGCTGAAAGGAATTATGATTTGCATTTAGTGTAAGTATAACAGCATGAAGAATTTATAACAACACCTGACAAAATGACAACTTCACAGAAGTATCAGAAAAGGAAGAGGATCTACTTCTGAATACTAAGGAGCATATCAAAGAAGACTCTGAATACAATAATATTAAAATAGGAGTATTTCCTACCCAGAGGTGATTCAGAAACAATACATGACTCAGATTTTAGAAAAACAATAGCACAGATGTGATCCTGGCACCCAGAAATAAGTGGAGGAATGAGAATGCTCTGATAACATATTTTGAGAAGGTTGTTAAAGCTATAAGAAAGGTCAGTGGTTACGGACTCAAGATCAAATTCATGAGCCATTTAGTAGCAAGAGTGACATTACAGTGCCCCTATAACACAAGTTATTGAGACATGGGCACAGGGCATACCTGGCATAAACAGGCTAGAAAAATTAGACAGTGGCCTTCAACATTAGCAGGAGACACTGTCTCATTATAGAAGTTGGATAATGCTTGAGAAAATAAAGTATCAGACATCTACATATGTTCACCCATGTGTGCATGCACATGCACATGTACACACACACACACACACACACACACATTTACAGACATGACGATATGCAAGTATTCATATATGTACACTCCACTCCACATGTACATAGGAAAACAGGAGCACATTTTTTTCAACTTAAATGGGAAAGAGTTTTCTAGGCTATGTATCCAATTACTGACTGCAGCAGGCAATTTTGTCATGAGTCCCCTGAAAGGGCAACCAATATTCTCAACTACTGATCCATCTCTCTAGCCCCTGTAATTGTAGGTATAGATTTTTTGACAGATCATACTTGCTCTTTATCAGCCAGTAATTATTGCCATCTCTTTCATTTCCCTCAAATCCATAGCCAAGCACCAGAACTGCATGATTCACAGTATTATTACTGCAATTTGGCTGATGATAAATACCTGAGAGAGATAATGTGAGGCACCCATAACACATGACAGTGACCACTGCCAGAAACTATAGGTAAGCATTTTCAAAAGTTCTTGAAATGATGTAAATACCATTAAAATTAATATTTGGATAAACTGTTACCAGGATTACTAATATGTATAGTGCCTTACAGAAACTGAAGAAATCCAAATCTGATTTGTTGATAACCACTTGTCTATGTGGACATAAGATGAGTCCTTGGAAACTTGTGTTTTACTACTACAATTTCAAAACATCTTAAACTCACAGAATATAAGTTACTTAATTCAAAATACTCTGTTAAGATTTAATTGATTTCAGATAATCATTACCTATAATTATTTAAATCAGCCAGCAAATGGAGGAAACTTGAAAACTTAGCTAGCCAATAAACTTTATGAATTATGACATATTAACTTACATTTGGGTGATCAGATAAAAAACAGCCCTCGGGATTGTTGAATGAACAGGAGGAAAATCCAGAAACCCAAACATGCACATCACATTTTATACAGAAAAGTGAGAACATGAATATATAGTGGTATGGGGATAATATAAGATTGTTTTTAATTTCATCACATATGCTAAGCTCCATCATAGAAACTGAATCTATTAAAGGAATTATCAACTGCAGCAGAGATGGGTCCAATAGGCACTACAGCTTCCTCTAAAATATCCTTACTTCCTGGGAGGGACACATATCCTGTTATTTCAGCCTTAGAATTCTTTGAATTGTACCTGCATAGTCCTTTCTTTAAAAGAAAAAGGGAGCTCTGAGGGTACTAGTTAGTTCATATTGTTGTTCGTCCTAAGGGGCTGCAAACCCCTCAGCTCCATTGGTCCTTTCTCTAACTCCTTCACTGGGGACCCTGTACTCAGTTCGATGGATGGCTGTGAGCCTCTACATCTGTGTTAGTCAGGTACTGTCAGAGCCTCTCAGGAGATAGCTATATTTAGGCTGGCTTGCCCTTCCTTCAGTCTCTGCTCCATAGTTAATCTCTGCAACTCCTTCCGTGGGTATTTGGTTCCCCCTTTTAAGAAGGAATGAAATGTCCACCTTTTGGTCTTCCTTCTTCTTGAGTTCCTTGTGGTTTGTGGGTTGTTCTTCCTGTATTCCAAACTTCTGGGCTAATAACCACTAACTAGTACTAACTAGTACCCTCAGAGCTCCCAGGGTCTCAACCACCAACCAGACTGCACATGGAGGGGTCTGATTGTTCAGGCAGCATGTGTATAGTAGAGGATTGCAAATTCAATCATCAATAGGAGGAGAGGACCTCAGCCCTGTGAAGGTTCTGTGCCCCAGTGTAGGAGAATGCCAGGGCCAGAAAGTGGGAGAGGACGGGGTGGCAGGCATGGGGAAGTGGGAGGCAACAGGGGTTCGTTTTTGTTGTTTTTGTTTGTTTCTTTGTTTTTTGGAGGGGAAACTGGGAATGGAGAAATTTACATTTAAATAAAGAAAATATCTAAAAGAAAAAGAAAAAAGAAAAAGGGAAAAGAGTGTCAATTACTTCTACCAACTGCAGCAAAGCAAAAGTCACAACCACAGCACTCTGCAATTTGCATTGTGGTAGAGCATACCACATTCTTGGCTGTTATAAGTCATCCCAGAAAGTGAAAGTATACTAGGAAATCTGGATCAGAAAATTAATTCTCATGCCTTCAATGATGACAAATTGGTTTTTCTATTCACAAAGACTTTTATTTTAGGACTTTCTTTAAATAATTATTTATTTTTATTTTATGAGCACTGGTTTGTACTTTGGCTGCACATATGAACACATGAACTGGATGCCCAGGAAATGGAATTACAGACATCTGTAAGCTGCCATGTGGTTGCTGAGAGTTGAACCTGGGTCCTCTGGAAGAGAAGCCAATGTTCTTAACTTCAGAACTATCTCTCCAGGCCCATAAGAAAGTTAAATGATGGAGAAATTTGTATTATATGTACAATAGTTTTCAGATTCTTCCTATCAGAGAACCAAAGAGAGCTGCATGGAAATCATCACACCTGAAAGCTGTGCAAAATATGATACTTTAATGACAATATTCATGGTGTAAAGGGAGAGTCTACTAACTAATCTGAACACTGAAGGTAGATAAATATCCCTACAATTGCCCAACACTCCAAGCTGTATTGCAATGACAACATGGGATGTCAATGTACTTTTTCTTAATATGAATAGGGTGCCTCAGCCTCCCTACCTCCATTGTCCAAAACATACTCGTAAGCAATGTATGGATCATCCCAGTTGCAGCTATCAGTTCCTTGAATTTTAGTACAGTCTACTATGTTCTGTATGCTCAGAGGTGTGAGTTTGCCAGTTTTGTTGAACATGTGTCTTTCTATGGCACCAGTCATAGCAAAAGATCAACAAGAACTACAGAATATCTACGTAGAAAATAAAATATCGTCATCCACAAATACTAACTACACTGACAACCAAGCAACATAACAACTTATGAAAATTATATACTACCAGTTGATAGATACCTAGGAACGGATGAAAATACTCCTAAGGACATAACTTCTGGCCCATTGTTCATGTCTCTATTTGTTTTGTGTGGACCTATTGGTTTTATGTGTTATTAATGACAATAAAATGGAACATCAATTCTATAGAGGGGAAGGGGTAGAGACTGTTTATTAGAAAGTGTGTGTGGTGATTACTAAGATCAATATACATTGTAAAATTATACAAATCATACAAAAAATAAAAATTCTATTTAAAAATGAAGGTGTATCAGAAGATAAAAAGATCTCCCATGCTCATTTGTCAGTAGAGTTAACAGTGAAAATGGCCATCTTGCCGAAAGCAATGTATAGATTCGATGCAATTAGCATCAAAATTCCAACACAATTTTTTCCAGACCTTGAAAGAGTAATTCTCACCTTCATATGAAAAATAAAAGTACACAGGATAGACAAAACAATCCTGAACAGTAAAAGAATTTCTGAAGGGATCACCATTTCTGACCTTAAGCTGTACTACAGAGCAATACTGATAAAAACTGCATGATATTGGATGATGGGAACCCCCCAGGAGTCAATGCAAGTATCCTTAGCTGAAGTGCCTGACAATGGGAACATGGAACCTTAAGAGGCCATCTCCTGTGGCTAAGCAGGACCAAAAATAGAGGGATAAAGACACCAACTGACCCACAAAACTTTTGACCCAATATTTATTCTTTCTAAAAGAAATACAGACACAAAGATGGAAGAAAGTCTGAAGGAACAGCCAGCCAATAATCTGCCAACTTTAGACCCATCCCTTGGGCAAACCAATCCCTGATACTATTAATTTTACTCTGCTATGGTTACAGATAGGAATCTAGCATAACTGTATTGGCAACACTCTGTGGTGATTGCCATTGCCTCACTGTGCTCTCCAGAGTCAACTCTTCAGAAATTGCTGAGGTTCCAGGATCTGTCTTGGCAACCCCTCACCCAGGCTTTAAATCTCAAGTCTGCCCCATCCCTCAGTCCTTGTCTTCTTCTGATTGGTTGTATTGGTGACTGGATTAGGCCTCAAGGATATGGGAATCTTTTGAAAATTTTTTTTTTAATTGAAGATGGTAACACTGTTTCTTTGTAGATTTTATTTTCAGATTTAACTCATAAAATTTATATTTTCTTGGGACATGAAACACCCTAGTACAAATATTGATAAAATACTAATTAGAGATCTAACCCGTTTTAACAAGTATTTCTAAATTGCAAAAGAAAGGAAAGGGGTATTTTTATAAATAAATTTTATATATCTTCACATTACAATGTTAAAAAGATGAGCACTCATTACAACTTTATGATGATTACAATGTTACAATAAGCAGAAACAGTTCAAAAGAGAAATGTTTAATATTTTTTCATTCTTTTAATGCCTCCCAGATCCACATTCTCCCCCAACAAATACAACTTCATGTTCTTTTTCTCACTTCCTAAGTGACAGAAAAGGGCCACTAAAAACATCGAGTCTGGCACTGTCAGAGGATCACAGCCATCCATTGGACTGAGCATGAAGGAGTTAGAGAAAGGACACATGGAGCTGAAGGGTTTGCAGCCCCTTAGGATGAACAACAATGTGAATTAACTACTACCCCCAGAACTCCCAGGGACTAGACCACCAACCAAAGAGTACACATGGTGGGACTCATGGCTCCAGCTGCCTATATAGCAGAGAATGGCCTAGTCAGTCATCAATGGGAGGAGAGGTCCTTGGTCCTGTGAAGATTCTATGCTCCAGTGTAGGGGAATGCCAGGGCCAGGAAGCAGGAGAGGGTGGGTTGTTGAACAGGGGTTGGGGCAAGGGAACAGGTTTTTTTCTTTCCTGGGGGAAACTGGGAAAGGAAATATCATTTGAAATGTAAATAAAGAAAATATCTAGTAAAAAACTAAACTAAAACAAAACAAAAAAACCTATTGAGTCTGGTTTGTGTTGGACAACAATTCCTTAGTGCCTGCCTGATATACTGTGTGTGAAATGAGAAGTGCCACACCATTGGAGATATCTGTTTTTTGCTTCAAGCAGCTAACATGAACAGATACTTTATTAGTGGCTTGGTTTTCTGAATCACTTTCATTGTGCTGGTATTTTGTCTCATTGAGCTCTCTGGGTCTTATGTGTAGTGTCACAGACTCAGTGTTTTCACATGCGCATCTGTTCTTTGCTGTCTGGAAAATGAAGTTTTCATAAAATCATCTACCACCTCTGACCTTTGCTCTTGCCTTCTGTTTTTCACAGATACCACAGCTTTGTGGGAAAAAGTATGGTAAAAATCCTATTCTGGCTAGAGGAAGTGGCCACTTCTGGATCCGTATCCCCTACTGCTAGGAGTATCAAATAGAGTTGCTACCATATGGCCCATCAGACCTTCACCCATCCCAGGTCACAGGCACATCCTAGAGTTTTCTCCACCTCTTACAATTTCTATTCTGTCTCCCCTGCTCTCCCTCCACCTGATTCTCTCACACCCCATTTTCCTCTCCTTCCCTTCTTCTAACCAGTTCTCTCCCTCTATCCAGGCTGAGAGCCAACCATGCCTGAAGCAGGACGGAGCATTGGATGTAGAGGTAGCTATGATGGTCTCTGACATTCTAGCTCTCTAAATGTACTGAATGCTTGCCTATAACTTCTAAAAAACCCTAAAAGGGATTTTGCTTATTCTTGGTTAAAAACCACTGGCTTAAGCAACAAGCACATGTTGCCTAGCAACAGGGAATTCAGTAAAAATAAAAATTGTTGCTATTACTCCCTTCTCTGTCCTGGCAGCCAGAAGCCTCTCTGGCTAGTCTGGTTAAGTCTTTGTGAACTAAGGAGAAAGGAAAGACAAAGAATTAAGATGCTTTATATGGGCAAATATGCACAGACACATACATTTATACATATATTTATATTTCCATTCACATTCTCATTTATGAATTAAAACATTCACATTTTTTGTTGTTCTTGAGCCCAACCACCTGTCTCATACACTTCAAAAGTATTCATGCTTACAAACACATATATCTACACATGTATGAACAGACAAACAGACATATACATTTGTATAGATGGATGGATGGATGGATAGATGGGACAGAACTCTCCAAGCCAAACCATTCAACCAACAATTTTATTTCTTTTCTCTGGCCTTTTTTTAAATAAATAAATATTTTAATGACATGTTTAGAGAGATAAAATTAATTTGAGAAAATTTTATATTCTGAAAGTATAGTACAAGTGCAATATATTTTACTAAGTTTACACACGCACATACAGAGAGAAAGAGAGATACAGAGAGAGAGAGAGAAGAGAAGAGAAGACCAAATCTTAGATTTTTTTCATTCCATTCACTTTTATGGTTTTTTTCCTCTGGCCTTTTTATACCTTCTTAGGCAAAAATGTTCTTTAGAAAATTACCTCAGATATAAAATGTTACATCAAAAGGGAGTGATTATGTTCAAGGCAATGTTTCATTGTAATATGTTCATTACAAGTTCAAAGCAACAGATTTCACATGGCCTTGCCTTATCATGGTGCACACCTGTGGCTATATCTTTGGACCTAAATGCTTTTTCTTGAGGTTTTTTGTTATTAAATTTATTTATCCACTTTACACGAATTTGTCCCAATTCTATTCATCTTTTTAGTGTAATTATGAAACCTCACTGTACTTTGTATTATGCAGTCTTTACTTGCTGTATGAGGAATGAACACATTCTCTTCTTGATTCTAACTTATTACATCTTTCTAGCAAAGCAACTAAGACCATCTATTAAAACTTTCTTCCTAAAATTATTTAATCAAATCAGGAATCCTATAGAATCATTAATTCATTTAAACATCACTAACTCATGAAAGTTTATTTTATGTTGATCTGCAGGGAATCTGATCAATACTGTAGGCTAATGTCCAGGGATTAATATATTAAATTAAAAGTGACAGGAAAGGTATATCAGCTGCAAGAAGCAATCCTGAGACAGTCTCATTGGAACCCTGCCTTCGAGCTCACCCATCCAGACCGTGCAAAACAATGTACCACCTCTAAGAAGTCCACCTGATAGACTTAGCCTGTGTTAGATAGCTCCTGAAATATTCATCTCCAGTATCTATTTTATTTCCCCTTCTGATAAAGATTCAAGCATCCTTTCTTGGGGCATCTTTAATACTTGACTTCTTTGGGTCGCTGGATTGTAGCATGGTTATCCTGAACTTCGTGGATAATATCCACTTATAAGTAAGTACATATCATGTATGTCTTTATTTTAAATATATATATATATACATATATATATATATATGTATATATATATATATATATATATATATATACATATATATAAGATCAGTTCTCATGGTGATGATACAGGACTTTAAGAAAGACATAAGTAGCACCCTCAAAGAAATACAGGAGAACACAGGTAAACAGCTAGAAGCCCTTCAAGTGGAAACACAAAAATCCCTTAAAGAACTAAGGAAATCACAATCAAACAGGTGAAGGAAATGAACAAAGCCATCCAGAATCTAAAAATGGAAATAGAAACAATAAAGATATCAGAAAGAGAGACAACCCTGCAGATAGAAAACCTAGGAACGAAATCAGGAGTTGTAGATGCAAACACCACCAACAGAATAAAAGAGATAGATGAGAGACTCTCAGGGGTAGAAGACACCATTGAAAACATTGATATATATATATATATATATATATATATATATATATATATATATATATATATATATATATATATATATATATATCTTGCTTTTGCAGTGTGATGGTGTGTTCAGGACTTGCAATGGTGGGGTATTGGGTTCTGATGATGCCAAGTAACCTTGGTTTGTGTTGCTTATATTTTTACACTTGCCCCACATCATCTGGTTATCTCTAGTGCTACCTGCCCTTGTTAAATCTGATTTGAGCCTGTTCTTCCTGTCATCCTGGTTTTGACAGAACTCTTCAGAGTCAAGCTGTCTCTGTTCCTGTGATTCTGAGATCCTGTGACCCTGGGCTTGTTAGAGCACCTGGGAGTGATGCTTCCTCTGGGTGTTTTGGAAATGACTGCTGAGTTTGTGCCCAAGGTCTGCTCACAGCACCAACTAGCCCAGACAGAGCAGCAGTAACCCTAGCCACTGGGCTGGCAGAGTTCCTGTGTGCCTGGTTCCTGCTGGTCCCAGTTACTCCAGGTGTTGGAACAGATGTTGTGTCCACCTCAACCCTGATCCTGGGTGTGTTAGAGTGCCTGGGAATGGAGCTTCCTCTGGGTGTTGTCAGACTGGCTGCGGAGCTTGCACCCAAGGTCTGCTCAGAGCACCAGCCCAGACCTTCCAGAAGGAACATGAGCCACTGGGCTGACGGAGTTCCTGTGTGCCTAGTCCCGCTGGTCCCAGTTACTCTCGGTTTTCAGACAGATGTTGTGTCCTCCTCACCTCTGATCCTGGGCATGTTAGAGTGCTTGGAGTAGAGTTTCCTCTGGGTATTATGGGAATGGCTGCGGAGCTTGTGCCCAAGGTCTGCACAGGGCACTGGCTGGCCCAGACAGACTGGAAGGAACCCAAGAAACACATTTTCTTTTTTTTTTTCTTTTTTTTCTTAGATGATTTCTTTATTTAAAAATCTCCTTTCCCAGGTTCCCCTCCAAAAAAGAAAGAAAGAAAGAGAGAAAGAAAGAAGAGAAAAGAAAAGAAAAAAGAAAAGAAAAGAAAAAATAAATAAAGTAAAGTAAAACAAACCTCGTTCCCTCCTCCCTCCCCCTGCTCACAACCCACTCCTCCTGCTGGCATTCCCCTACACTGGAGCATAGAACCTTCACAGGGCCAAGGGCCTCTCCTCCCATTGATGACTGACTTGACCATCCTCTGCTATACATATGTTGCTGGAGCCACTAGTCTCACCATGTGTACTCTTTGGTTGGTGTTTTAGTCCCTTGGAGATCTGAGGGTAGTAGTTAGTTCATGTTGCTGTTCACCCTAAGGGGCTCCAAACCCTTCAGCTCATTGGATCCTTTCTCTGGCTCCTTCATTGGGGACCCTGTACTCAGTCCAATGAATGGCTGTGAGCCTCTACTTCTGTATTAGTCGGTGGTAACCCAATCACAAAAGAATACATATGGTATGCATTCTCTGACAAGTGGATATTAGCCCAGGAAATTGGAATACACAAAGTACAAACCACAAACCACAAGAAACTCAAGAAGGAAGACCAAAGTGTGGCTACTTCGCTCCTTCTTAAAAGGGGACAAAATACCCATGGAAGGAATTGTAGAGACTAACTATGGAGCAGAGACTACAAAAAGGACAATTCAGAGACTACTCCATCTGGGAATCCTTCCCATATTCAATCACCAAACCCAGACACTATTGTGGATACAAGCCAGTGCTGGATGACAAGAGCCTGATCTAGCTGTCTCCTGAGAGGCTGTGACAGAAACACATTTTCTTTATCCATTCTTCAGCTGAGGGACATCTGTGTTGTTTCCACTTCCTGGCTATTGTGAACAAGGCTGCTATGAATACAACTGAGGCAGGACACCCAGTGGAGGGATAAGGAAAGTAACTCACCCGTGAAACCTTTGACCCATAGTGTGCCCTGCCTACAAAAAGTTCAGGGACAAAAAATCAAAAGATCAGAGACAGAAGGTATGACCAACTAATGGCTCCCCAAATTGAGACCCTTTCCATGGACAAGAATTAATCCCTGACACTAATAATGAAACTCCATTATACTTGCATACAGGAAGATAACATAACTGTCCTCTGAGAGGCTGCACCCAGCAGCCAATGGAAAGAGATCCAGAGACCCACAGCCAAATATTAGATGGAACTTGGGAAGATGTGTAAGGGGAAAAGGACTGGGAGACCCATAAAGAACAGGGGCTCCACAGGAAGACCAACTAACCTGAACCCTTGGTGGCTCCCAGAGCTTGAATCACCAAAATGGTTAGACCTAAGACCCCAGCACATATGTAGCATAAGAATAGCTTGGTCTTCATGAGGATTTCCCAACAGCTGTAGCAGAAGCTATATTTGAGTCTATTTCCTGCCTGCCTGTGGTTACTTCTCTGAAAAATGGTCCACCTCAGTGGAAGAAAATATAGTTAGTCCTGCAATGATTTGATATGAGTATAAGAGTAATACTGGGGGATCTAACACCCAGAAGTGGGCTCCCCCTTTGCACAGGGGAATGGAGGTGGTATAGGGGGAAGATCTGCAAGAAGAGGTATTAGGAGTGGTGATATTGTAAAGTAAGTAAATAAATAAATAAATAAATTCATCCCACTCATATCAAGCACTCCTACTGTCCCTGACTCTATGTTAATTGTCATCTACCACATGAAGAAGCTTCTCTGATGTCAGTTGGGAAATTTTTTAATATGCATATAGCAATATGCCATCAGAAGCCTATAATTGCTAAGCTCTTTAGCTGAATAATAGTAATAGTTTTCCCCCTGGAACTGTGAGATCTTGTCTCAGGTTTCCATCTCATTAATTGTATCAGGTATGATCTACATTTTAGGGAGTTGAAATTAAATCCAACAAAATGTGGTTGATAACTCCTAACATTCCTGATACTGCTTAACCAATTGGAATATTGCAGGAAAGCCATCCTTGTATTTCACTGAGTTTGTAGCTTGGTGACATTACTGATTACCTTTAATCTCAGGTATCATGCAAGTAACTGCTAACATAAAGAGCATCACCCATTATGAAGGAAACTTCCAATTGAAAAACAAATTTCTCCATATTTTATGTCTTAAGAAAAGGGCCACATGACTCAAAAGATGAAATTTATATTTGGCCCTAGGTTTTTATTTACCATAATATGTCTAATTGGGATATTTCTCCAGTTTTTGAGGTAACTTATTTTAAATTCATTTTATGTATTAATGCATATACGTATGTATGTATGTATGATTATTATACAGTAACAGGTTTTCATATGGCTTTTCAAGTGACCTTTAGTGTTAGGTGTTTCCCTATATATTCCCTCTCTATCCACAGCAAAGAATATTTATATGAAATAAAGTAATACATCATTACTTTCAGAACTGATGACAGACTCATTTTTGAATCTGCTAAATAATACTTGGTCCTGTTCAATTAAGAGCTCCAAATGACTGCAAGAGCTATATATATCCTTTTATCATATTTCAAACTGCAAAGATCATCATTTCAGTCAGGAATACCTACATATCTGATCTTTTCTACCCATGCTCCATGTGTAATTTACTAAACATGAGCTATTTGTAGCTATTACTCTATATCTAATTATTCAGCATAACTTAACATTAGATGAGTCTGTTTGTCCATAATATTTTGCCTTTATGGAGCACCATATGATTCTGGGCAAAAATAAATTTTTATATGCAGTGCTATGACCACTGCTTCAATGCAGGGTTGTGTCATCACTATAACTATTTCTATATTGCTTCCTGGTTATGATTTAGTGATCATTTCAGAATAGTTTTTAATATAGCTGTTTACTTTGATATTCGTCTTTTCAATGTTTCACCAGGGAGTAGGGGCTTTCATGAAACGAACATGACATTGTTTCAGAAACCTAGATTCACATTTCAGATGACCTCAAGAATCACAGTCTGTATTTCTTGAAGCTGTTAGGTCCAATAGTTGAGTTTGCTAAGCAAATCATGAAGGCAGGATCAGGAATGAGCTTTATTTATTTGTGTCTCAGCTTCTATTTGTAAAGATTATAGCATAATCTTTAGATTGTCATACATGAGGCCATTGCCTCACCATAGAAAGTTATCTGGGAGTACCCTCCATCTATGACTTCTATTACTGTGAATACCCTCAGGTATATGGGTAGTCATATGAAGTCACTTATCACATATCATAGTGAGTCTTTCCTATGACATAATGGTCAGTAGCATATCTTTAGAAAGGATAGAAAAACTATATCCCTTACCTGTTGAATCAGACTCCTTAGGAATTATATCCAGACACTGGAGTTTTCTCAAGAAAACTTACCTCCAATGAAATTTGGAAATCACTGTCATAGAGTTGTAGTAAAATGACAGCAAGAGTATTATTAAAGCTTTGATTTTCATGACAGCCAATACCTTAGCAAGTGAAATCATCTCTTTCTGGAGTAACAAAATGATGGTACATTTGCACTTGCATCTTCATTATGAATATAATCATCTTTTGCTCCCACTTATTATAATAAAACTGTGTAGGATTGATTATTCTCTAGCATATTTTAGAACACAAAAATCAATATGGTAAGATATAAAATTATGAAAATAAACAAGAGACTTGGGGAGGATAATATTGAACTGAAATATTGCTATAAGATATAAAGGGAAGTATATATAACCTTGAAAATGAGGCATAAAACAAAGAAATATTCACTTTGAGATGAAAACCATTAACTAACAATGATCTCAGTAAGCTATAATAATGCTACATAAAATAAAAATACAAAGATAAAAGACCCCATTTTTGTCTTGATTTATACTGTATCTAATAAGTTAAAATCATTCACACTGTTGCATATATCAACATTTCATTATGTTGATACATGCATAACTATGTGTTTCAGGATACTTTCAAAGTGAGATATGATGTACATTTTGAGGTAGTAGACATTTTTAATCACCATATGTAGGTGTGGACATGAAATCATCTCTTTTTCTGTGAAAAGTTCCAATCCTCTTAATTTTCTTTTTTTTATTAAATATTTTCTTTATTTACATTTCAAATGATATCTTCTTTCCCAGTTTCCACTCTAGAAAAACAAAACAAAACAAAACAAAACAAAAACCCCAAAACCCATCTTAATTTTCATTTATATCATCTAGAAACTGAAAGTGCTGCATAGCCCTCTGGCTCATCTAGTTCTTTCTGTGTCTGGAACACCACAAAGCTTTACTACCAGCAATATCATACAGAAGCCTGAACTGGGAGGTCATAGTAGTGGATGTATGCCTCTCACACATCTGTTTCTATTTCTTGGGTCTAGCATCAACTTGGCACAATTCTGTAATATCAGGTAGGCAAGTTAAATTCTATTAACCCACTTACCTTTAAAAGATAATCATAAATTAAGAGCTACTGACTCTGAGAAATGACAGGAAGTCTGTCCTCATTTTTCCACTAGAAATTTTTTAAACAATAAATCATACGGAGCATTTGCCTCAGTAGAATATTGACTTCACATGGTAGTCTTAATTGACTTGCTAACCTCTAATGGCATCTGTGCTTCATTTAGCTCTCTTCTACCATGTATAGACCCACACTTCAAGTGCTAACATATGCCATTCACATTATCTTAACATTCATGACAATGATATTAACTGTTATATTGGTTTCAGGAGAGTAACCCATATTCTGGGTTATTCTGCATCAATAAGGGCAAAAGGTTGTTAAATGTGTTGAGATTTATCAAACATTGAAATGCTGTGTATGCATTGAAATTAAGGCTTCAAAAACAGTATTGATGTTGGAAAAGAGCAACTTAATTATTTGATACCTCTAAATCTTAGACATTATGACTGCCCTCATAAGATAGATTATTTCTCTAGTTTATAGTATCAAACTTTAGGTGTCTTCCTTAGATTTGGAACAATGATTCTAGAATTTGTGTCAGTTACTCACTGAGCACTACAATATTATCAGGAGGAAAGAATCAACAGGAACAGAAGGAAGCCTTGAGCCAAAACAGTCTACCCCTCCTGAGTTACATCTACCCAACTTCCCTCTGATGACATAATATGGATTTATAGCCTCATTCTCTGTCACATTTCTACCTTCCCTACATATTTTTATATCTATATCAATAAAATGTCTTCTGCTTGTTAAACATAACACATAGAAAATTTACTCAGCATAGTTATGCCCTCCCTATAATACTTGTTTATGAAGAAGTCACAAAAAATATCCACCTTCTAAAGCACTAACCAAGTTTCAGGCGCTTATTCTGGCGTTAGAAGAAACACCACAACTCAGAAACCCTAGCCACAAGGAGGCATTTCACCAGTAAGGGCCAATAAGCTGTTGATAGCCCTGAGGTTGAAGCTTAGGCAACAAAACAACACCACATTCATTACTGAGGGCTAGCCATTTAAGATGTCCACATAAGACTTCTCCCATGAATATACATGGTTTATCACACCAAAATTCCTTATAATATGCTGATATAAACAGACATTTCACAAAGGCAGGGAGAATTGTGCAGACATGATGCAAGTTCCACTGGAGAATCATTTCTAGTGAAGACACTTTTGAAGCATGCATGCTTGACCCACATCTACTATGAAGTCATTCATCTATGGCAAGCTGGGTGATGGCACTGAGGAAGACTCAAAATGTCCTTGTGATCTTTTTCTATGGGTGACATAAAGGCCTTTGTGGGCCCATCTACAGACAGAAAGTTCAGTGGCAATACATTGTGGCCTTCTCAGCTTTGAGTAGGCTTTTCCAAGCATTGAAGAGGCTGAGCAGTTTTCCCAGTCTTAAGCAGGCTAAGCAGACCTTGAACATTCACAACAAATCTTATCAATCTGGACAGAGATATTTGTCTTGGCTGCATTTGCTGGTTCCCATGGAAACTTAGCTGTTTTGGCTGCCTGCAGTGACCCTGTTCTAAAATATGATCCAGCTGTAGAAGGGGATGGTTTTTTTTCCATTTATAAACAGAAGGCTTATTATTAAACTTTGAGCCTTGATAAGAACCTTTATCTTGGCTTCATTCTTCTCTCACCTTCCTACCTTTTCATTTCCAGGCCCCCTTTCTGGTAAACCCAGTTCTCCTATGGCTTCTGGCAGCTGCAATACATGATCTCATACCATCTTGCAGACAAGTATGAAGACACAGACAAGGTAACTCAAGTCTTGGGAGCACAGAAGTATGATTCTGCAACCCATTCCCAAAGATACTATTATTTTTTACCATTTCATTAGACAGTAACTTTTTTTCTTTTTTTTCTTTTTTTTCAGTTTTTTTTTATTTTAGATATTTTCTTTATTTACATGCGAATTTCTCCATTCCCAGTT
>NW_022196913.1:66094445-66111719 GCF_008632895.1 Mastomys coucha
GAATTAGAGAAAGGACCTATGGAGCTGAGGGGTTTGCAGCCCCTTAGGACGAACAACAATATGAACTAGACAGTAACTTTTCAGTATTACACTGGGGCTATTTTCATCAAGAACAACTTGGGTTTAGCTTATTAGCATTTCATGGATAGGTCCTAGGCTAGTCTTATGTCTAAACTACTGATGGCCTGTCTTGAGCTTGCTTCTGAGGCCTACATTTCAATTCTTTCAGATTATTTTGATGAGTGTGTTAGTCTTGTTTGGTGTCTCTGAACTTTTAGAACATGGAACCCTGTGTCTTTTAAATCTACCATGGAGAATTTACATGCTATTCTTGTGGGTTTGTTCAAATTTGTGAATTGTTTTCTCTATATTCAATGTTGTAACTATTATATAATATATTTATTTTCCCTTGTACTCTTATCTATTTGGTGGTCTGTGTGCATCTTATATATTTTTTTTCTTAATTTGGGGTGTTTTAGGTAGTTTTCTTTTATAGTTTTAGCAAATGTTTTATGTATTCCATTCATCTGGCATTATTTTTCCTTCTTCTAGGTGGTTCCTGTGAGCTTGCTGTGTTACTGTGTTGCAGAACTTCACCAAAAATGTCTAGGCCAATGTGGTTCCAGTTAATCATAGCCTGGCTCCAGTGTATAAATCTAGTATGCATATCTGGTTCATAACTCTTCTAAAGGATATTGTTTTATGTAATATATGTGCCAGTAGTGAACATTTCAGTAATATGTAAAAAGCAAAAATCTGAATATGGATGATGCAACCAACTACCCAAGTGTGACACAAAACACCATATCAACCTTGAACAGTGAACAATGAATGGAAATTAGAAATAAAAGGTAAAACAGTGAAGGAATCTGGAGAATCATAAAGATATCAGTGACTCTAAGAATTCCACTGGAGAATTTCTACAGCTGATTTCACTTTCAGCAAAGTAGCTGGATATAAAATCAACACAAAAAAGTCAGTACCAGTTCTAAATGCAAATGGCAAATGGACTGAGAAAGAAAGAAATGGAAACAACACACACTAGCCTAAAAAAATAATATAAAATATTTCGCAGTATCTGTAACAATGCAAGTGAAAGTCTTATATCATTAAAACTTCAAGTGCTTGGAGAAAGAAACTGAAGACAATAAAAGAAGATGGCCATATTTCCAATGCTCATAGATTGGTAAACATGATAAATGAGCACCCTACCAAAAGCATAATACAGATTCAATGCAATCCGCACCAAAATTACAAAAAATGTTTTTACAAAGTTTGAAATTACAATTATCAAGTACATATGGGGAAAAAGTATAGCTAAAATAATCCTGTGCAATAAAAGAGAATCACACCATTCATAATTCCAAGTTGCACTATAGAGCTTATAGTAATTAAAACCCCATAGTATTGGCATAAAATATAAATCCACACAATATGGACACCTTATTTTTGATTAGCCAGAAATAAAAGAAATCACTGGGAAAAGACAATATTTTTAATAAATGGAGTTAGTCAAATGGGATGGCTGTATGTAGATGAATAGAAATAGATTCATAATTATCACCCTGCAAAAAACAAAACTCATTTCTCAATGGATCAAAGACCTTAGTATAAAACTATATAAATTAAATCCAATAGAAGAGAAAGTGTGGAATAGCCTTGAACACATTGCCACAGGAGACAACTTCCTGAACAAAACATCAATAGCACAGGCACAAGGATCAACAGTTAATAAATAAGACCTCATGACACTTAAAGACCATGAGAACACAAAGCGTTCAATGAAATGATTTAAACAACTCAAGACATTTACATGGAATTAAGCAAGGAAATCGATTTACTGCAAAGTATTTCAAAACTTGAGATGAAAAGCTCAGTGTACCAAATAAAAACCTCAGACTTACTCCTTGCTAACAGACAAGGAACTAAAGAGAGAACTTGTGATCTTAAAGAAAAGGCACATCAATCATATAATATTAACTTTTTAAAATTCAGACACAAAGCATCAAGGAACTCTGAGACCTCGTGGAAGGGCATAACCTATGAACAATAGGTATTAGAGGAAGGAGAAGAATCTCAGATCAAAGATACAGGTGATATTTTTAATAAAATCATAGATGAAAAAATTCCCAATCAAAAGAAATTGGTGGTTATAAAAATCAAGAATCATACAGGAAAAAATTAACTCCAAGAATGTTTTTTTCTTTTTTGGAGATGTGCTATTTATTGTATTTTATTTTGGAAATTTGTTTGGCTTTGTCTTGAGGTTTTGATTCAGTTTTGATTTTATTTTATTTTTATTTTGGAGAGAGATAGATCATGAAATTGAATAGGTAAAGAGTTATAGAAGGTGTAAGAGCAATTGGAGAAGAAGAAAAAGATGACCAAAATATATTGTATGAAAAAAATAAAATAGAAAACTAACTCACAAGAAAATTTAAAAGAGAAAATTAAAGCTATGTTAACCTTGTCTTTGGAGTCTCAGTGCTTCTGCCAGGCTCATGATACTCTAGTGCCTCATTAAACGCATAATATTTCTTTTTCTTTTCCTTTTCTAAAGGAAAGCGTTTATTTCATCTTTTGTCTTACAGTACATTATGAATGATAGTCAGGACAGGAAATCAAACATAAACTTGGAGACAGGCAATGAAGAAGAGGTCATGAAGGAATAGAATTAGTGTCTTGTGCAGACTGATTTCTTATTCCAGTTGTTCAGGGATGGGACTTGGAATAGTAAATCATCAGTCAAGAAAATATTCAGTGATCTTTTGCCTACTAGACAACCTGAGGGAGACATTTTCTCAACTGAAGTTTCCTTTTTTCAGTTTGACTCCTGTTAGACTATATTTGATTAAAAAAAGAGCAAAAGAAAGAAAGAAAGAAAAAAGAAAAAGAAGGAAAAAAGGAAAGAAGGAAAGAAAGAAAAAAGAGAGAGAAGAGAAGGAAGAAAGGAAAGGATGGAGGGAGGGAGGGATAAAAGGGAAGAAGGAAACAAAGAAGGAAGGATTTTCTCAAAGAACCAGCTCCTGGTTTGATTGATTCTTTGTATCGTTCTTTTTATTTCTACTTGGTTGATTACAACCCTGAGTTTGGTATTTTTTGTCATCGATTCCTCTTGTGTATATTTGTTTCCTTTTGTTCTAGAGCTTTCAGGTATGCTGTTAAGCTGCTAGTATATGCTCTCTCCAGTTTCTTGTTGGAGGCATTCAGAGCTATGAGATTTACACTTAGCACTGCTTTCATTGTGTCTCATAAGTTTGGGTATGTTGTGCCTTCATTTTCATTAAATTCTAAAGAGTTTTTAACTTCTTTCTTTATGTTGTCCTTGACCAAGTTATCATTGAATGGGGCATTGTTCAGCTTCCATATGTATGTGGGCTTTTTGTTGTTTTTGTTGTTATTGAAGACCAGCCTTGGTCCATTGTGAACTGATAGGATGCATAGGATTATTTCAATCTTCTTGTATATGTTGAGACCTGCTTTATGACCAAATATATGGTCAGTTTTGGAGAAGGTACTATGAGGGGCTGAGAAGAAGGTATATTTTTTTGTTTTAGAATAACATGTTCTATAGATAGCTGATAAAACCATTTGTTCTATAACTTCTGTTAGTTTGTGTCTCTGTTTAGTTTGGTTTCCATGATCAGTCCATTGTTGAGAGTGGGGTGTTGAAGTCTCCCACTATTATTGTGTGTGGTGCAATGTGTGCTTTGAGCTTTAGTAAAGTTTCTTTTATGAAGGTGGGTGCCCTTGCAGTTGGAGCATAGATGTTCAGAATTGAGAATTCTTCTTGGTAGATTTTTCCTTTGATGAGTATGAAGTGTACAACTTTATCTTTTTGGATAACTTTTGGTTGAAAGACAATTTTATTTGATATTAGAATGGCTACGCCAGCTTGTTTCTTGGGACCATCTGCTTGGAACATTGTTTTCCAGCCCTTTACTCTGAGGTAGCATCTCTCTTTGACATTGAGGTGTGTTTCCTGTCTGCAGCAAAATACTGGGTCCTGTTTATGTATCTAGTCTGTCAGTCTATGTCTTTTTATTGGGCAATTGAGTTCATTGTTTTTAAGAGATATTAAGGAATAGTGATTGTTACTCCTGCTCTTTTTATTGTTAGAGGTAGAATTATGTTTGTGTGGCTATCTTCTTTTCAGTTTGTTGAAAGATTACTTTCTTGCTTTTTCTAGGGTATAGTTCTCCTCCTTGTGTGGAGTTTCCCATCTATTATCATTTGTAGGGTGGGATTTGTAGAAATATATTGTATAAATTTGGTGTTGTCATGGAATATCTTGATTTCTCCATTTATGGTAATTCAGAGTTTTGCTGGGTATAGTAGCCTGGTCTAGCATTTGTGATCTCTTAGGGTCTGTATGACATCTGCCCAGGATCTTGTAGCTTTCATAGTCTCTGTTGAGAAACCTAGTATAATTCTGATAGGCCTTCCTTTATATGTTACTTGATCTTTTGTCATTACTGCTTTTAATATTCTTTCTTTGTTTTGTGCATTTGGTGTTTTGACTATTATGTGACCAGAGGAATGTCTTCTCTGGTTCAGTTTATTTGGAGTTCTGTAGGCTTCTTGTATGCATGTGGGCATCTCATTCTTTAGGTTAGGGCAGTTTCTTCTGTAATTTTGTTGAAGATGTTTACTAGCCCTTTAAGTTGAGAATCTTTGCTCTCTTCTGTACCCATTATCCTAGGTTTGGTTTTCTCATTTTGTCCTGGATTTCCTGGATGTTTTGGATTAGGAGCTTTTTGCATTTTGTATTTTCTTTGACATGCTGTGTCAATGTTTTCTTTAAAAATTTATTTATTTATTTTATGCATATGAGTGCACTGTAGCTGTACAGATGGTTGTGAGCCTTCATGTTGTTAGTGGGAATTGAATTTAGGAAATTCTCTCGTTCCAGTCAACCCCACTCATTCCAGTTGGCCCTGATCACTCAGACCCAAAGATTTATTTATTATTATAAGTAAGTACACTGTAGCTATCTTCAGACACACCAGAAGAGAGCCTCAGATCTCATTATGGGTGGTTGTGCGCCACCATGTGGTTGCTGGGATTTGAACCCAAGACCTTCAGAAGAGCATTCAGTGAGCCATCTCACCAGCCCCAAATCTTTACTATGGTAAACCTGAGATTCTCTCTTCTATCTCTTGTATTTGGTTGGTCATGCTTGTGTCTATAACTCCTGATCTCTTTCCTAAGATTTCTTTCTCCAGGGTTGTCTCCCTTTGTGATTTCTCTAGTGATACTATTTCCATTTTAAGATCCTTTATGGTTTTGTTCAATTTTTTCGCCTGTATGGTTGTGTTTTCCTATAATTCTTTAAGGGGGTTTTGCGTTTTCTCATTAAGGACTTCGATCTATTTACCTGTGTTCTCCTGGATTTATTTAAGGTAGTTATTTATGTCCTTCTTAAAGCCATTTGTTATCATCACGAGATGTGACTTTAAACCAGAGTCTTGCTTTTCTGGTGTGATGGGGGCACCCAGGGCTTGATTTGTTGGGAAAACTGGTTCTGATGATGCCAAGTAGCCTTGTTTCTGTTGCTTATGTTCTTATCCTTGCCTCTCACCATCTGGATATCTCTGGTGTTAGCTGTTCTTGCTGTCTTTGATTCTGGCCTGTCCCTCCTACATGCCTGGGTGTCAGCACTCCTGGGAGACCAGTTCTCTCTGGGATGAATATGGGTATAGAGAGCTGTAGCACAGAGTCAGTTCCGGGGCACAGACTGAAACTGGATGGATCCTGTCACAGGCTGTTCCTTGTTTCCTGTGACCTGATGACTCTCGATAGTCCCCTCTTGGGCCAGAAATTTGAGTAGACATGGTGGGGTTATTTGTGCTCACAGGTGTGCCCACACTTCTGGGAGACCAGCTCTCTCCCAGTGGTATTTGGGTATGGAGCACAGTAACACAGGATCAGCTCTGGCTGCAGACAGAAACGCATAATATTTCACTCATTCAGCTGAGCAGCAACATTTCCACTCCTAAAGGTTTGGCATAAGCAAAGAGTGAAGAAAAAAATCCTTCAAATGTTTTGAAGCACCTCTCACTTTTATTTATTTGATAGAATTAAAGATGGGCCTTTTTTTCTAGTCTTTCCAATTAGGGAAGGTTTTACACAGTATGTCTACTGTAGCTTTCCAATTACCCTAAGCCTTAAAATGAATATCTCTGCATGCTCTATACTGCTGGACTGCTAAGAATTTAACTGAGATAAAAAGGCCCTTGAATTTGAGTTGTATTTATTCACTTTCCTCTGATGCACATCTGTGGTATGAAGTCCAAAGTTTGTTCATGTTTCCCAATCAGGATAATGTCATAAATATAGTTTACCAATGTGATAGTTTGTAGAAAAGACATGTGATTAAATTCCCTTCCAATTAAGTTATAACCCATGTTAGTATGTGCTTTGGGTAAAACTGTAAAGCTATATTGTTGGCTTTGCCAATGGAAAACAAATTATGTCTGGTGGTCCTTATGGACTAGTACTGAAAAAAAAAAGACACTTGGCCAATCAATAGCTAAATGCCATGTACCAAGATGTATTCAACTACTCAATTAAGGATACCACATATGCTACAGGAGTTGGAAATGGAGACACTACTTGATTAAGTTTTTGATAGACAAATGTCAGTCTTCATGATCCATCTTCTGCACTGGCCAGAAGGAGTTTTAAAGGAGGGAAATATAGTAAGAACCATGACCCCTTCATTTTTCAAGTCATCGATTGCAGCTCTAGTTTCTCCAATTCCTCCAGGTGTTAATACTGTTTTTGACTCACTATTTTCCCTGCAAGAGACAATTTTAAAAGCTATCATTTAGCCTTTCCAACCATAATAAATCTCATTCCACAATCTTGGAACCAATACGGAAATTATGCTCAGTAGTGTCTACAGTCTAAAATTAGGCACAAGAAAAAGGGCAATAAAAAATCTCTTTAGATATGCTGATGTACTTTTTGTAAAAATTACATTCTATCCAAATTACACATACTGGAACTGAAGAAATAACCACAGGATGGATAAGGCATCCACTGGCCCTACTAGTTAGTCAGATGTCAACCAAAATTCCAATAATCTCCTGACTTCCATTAGCCCATACACTAATTTGAGGGCCCCAATGTTTCTTGAGGTCTCCTGAAATCAGAGTCAATGCAGAAGCAGTAGCTGATAGATCCCAGAAAGTCTGATTGTTTCCCCAATGTTCTGTTGCCCATGTAAAACTAAATAGGTCCCTTTATGGAAGAAATAGACAAAGGTTAAAAATAATTTTTTCAGGTATTTTATGAATGTCTTTTCTCAGGGAAACCTGGCCCTTCACTTCATTCAAAGGCTTTTGACTCTAAACTGGCTCAAGACTGAAATTAGTCCATGGGTTATGGTTTCTTTCGGCATGATCTAATGGATACTTTTATTCATTTGTTTGAGAATTTTTCATTTATACAGATCAAACAAAAATGCATTAGTTTTCTTATCTATTTCATACCTGAAAACCAAGTTTGAATAGTCAGTCCCAAAGGTCCATATAGTACTCATTCACCATAAAATTCATATTGCCTATACTAACCATTTTAGGTGATGAAATTATAAACATTTGCTTTGTCTGTGATACCCATTATGCTAATTACAATCACCTTGAATTTGAGATTCAGTGGTGCTGTCTGGCCCTCATTACTTTGGGGCCTAATAGATCCATTGCATTTAACTCACCCAAATGCACAGTAGTATCTCCAATATAAAATCAAGCACAAGAAAAAGGATATTCAGGAAGCTCTTCAGATAGGCTGGAGATCCTTATACAGTTCTGCATGTTATAAGATTCATGAAGAGCATGCCATTAAGGAGATTAGATATTAAACAGCAAACAGACTGTAGCATTTCAATTTCCCTGAGTCTTTAGCAACATCAACATTAAGCCCAAAGATATCATGTCCAACTCTTTTCAATAGGCCATCTTTTAACAAAATGCTTCCATTGACCATCTAAACAAAATTTTGACAACTTTTATGACTGTGTTAGCTTCTATATTAAACCTAAAATTTTCACTCAGTAGGTATATAGCAGTAAATTCACTCTAAACCATTTTCAAATTCCCTCTACCATTAGTCCACACCAAAATTACAAGGCAGTTGCTATCAAACAAAAACGAAATACAGAAGCCTCAATAAGACAATAAGACAAATATTTAACAGAAATTTTAACAGCTATGTTTGTCATACAATTTGACCAGAAAATAGGAAGAGTTGAAAGGGGAGATTATAAAACAATAAACCAAGGAGGCAGATGAAATATTAGTGTACAGTCTAAATGCCATATACTCTTTAAGTTTTGGGTCAACAGTTATCAAACTGTACTGGTGTTACAAGAAAATTGCTTCTTTTCTTCTTTCTCTGCACCTTGACATATCAAAGAAATAGACAATCTTTGCAAAGTCACACAAAATATCATCCAATATTCCTCTGAAATGACTCAAAGATCTCCTTCCTGAATTCTTTCTCATGTTGTCTTCTTATGTATCAGTCACTAGAAAAAACTACTTCAACATGGATTTAAGACAAAGAATGCTGCTATTAACTGTCCATATACTGGGTCCCAATGTTCAGGATCCTAATGTAGCCACAAGCCTTTCTCTATGTGAACTTTTAAGCACAAAAACCATGTCCTGAATCTACATACTTCAATTAAAAACACTTAGCCAGAAAGAGAATTGCAGGAGCTAAAATCAAAGTTAATATATTTACAAACTTTCTACAAATTATGGACTTTGATGCATTAGGCCTGTTTTAGTTCTGGCAGATGATTCTGTCTGTGTGTTGAGTTTTACAACCTGACTAATACCTCCAGATGAAATAAATTGTGTTCCTTCTTGGGGACTACTAAGGTCTGGGGCCCTGTTACACTCTAGGGAGTCTGGTAAGACAAGATAGAAGAATGCCTCTACTGCTCTCTGTCTGGTGCCTCTCCAGCCTTCACTTTCCAGCTTTAACACTGAGGAGTCAGAACAAGGAGTTGATGGGGAATTGGATAGAGATTTGTCATTTTACATCTATTCCCCCCCACCCTCAAATCTAGAATCAGTTTCTTACAGCACTGTGACTATGGATAAAGCATTTAAATTCTGTTAGACACTCCATTCCCATTTTATACATTGTCAGATAGATAAAGCACAGGGAAAGTTCAGGAGTAATGTGGACTCCTGTCCTCCTGCCCACTGTGAAAAGACTTATGCAATAAAGATTCTCATACACTAACTGTTTAGCACACACATAGGAGTGAATTCAGTCTCGTCTCATCTCATACTTAAATCTCTAAAGGCATCTGATTTTTTAAAACTTTTACTACCTATAAATACATTATTCATAATCAAACATATGTAACCCAACCCCACTTTGACAAAATATATAAGCTGTGAGCACAGGTTCCGTAGAATAGAGGTAGCTTGAGAAACAATCCCCCTAGCACAAATAAAGAACACTAGATTTTTCTGCTCTGTAGAAAAATCGAATTATCCAGAGTTCCAGACCCATGAATCTGGACTCTAGGGTGAGATAGTCATTGAGCCTTAAGAGATTGACACAATCAAGGGGGGAAATGCTACTGAACAGGAAAAAGATTTACTGGGAAAAGGGACACTCCAGGCCAAAATGCTGTTCAGAGCGGTTGAATCCTCTCATTGTTCTGAACAATATTCCTAAGTACATTAAATTCTATACTTTCCCTCATTGAAGTGACAGTGACATATTAATCATCAGAAGTGTTGCCCAAAATAATGCACTTGTTCATTAAGAAGTCACGAGGAGAAAACTCACCATCTCTGTACCTCAGAACCATGGGCACAAACATCACTGCTGCCCGGAAGCCCTGGTGAGGAAGAGGCATTTCACTTGTAGAGGCGAACAAGCTATTTCTTGATACAAGGGGGCTCAGGCATCCAAATGTCCCATCCTTATACAATAGAAAGAGTTTGGTTAATTTTCTCCCTCACCCCATCTTTTCTTGATCACATGCAGAGCTATGAGATTTATTACAAGGGATAACAGCTCTTCTTAACACAAGACTCATTTTGGGTCTTATAATACACTAGTTTAAAGAGGAATGTTATTTTTAAAGAGCCATAAAAGCTTTCTTAGTTGAGTTTTGCTTTTGAATGTGGAGTATGAGATAAGTTGTATTATATATTTACTTTCTCAGCTCAGTATTAGCACCCCCCTGTGCTAGGCTCCATGAATTCTTTACATGTGTAAAGAACTGTAAAAACCCTCTTTAGATTTTTATTTCCAATAATCTCCTTAATTAGTTAACAAGATAATTTATTACCAAATAACAAATGCTACAGTACCTGTTAGTAAAATGGAATTATATTACATGTGCTTATCTTCCTTTTCAGTCTGTTGTTATAATATTTAAGTAATATGAATATTAATATATAAATTTGCTTATTTTTTCTGATTTTGCCCATGATTATGAAATTTCAAAAGGCTAAAAAATCTCATAGTTACAGTAAGGATTGTAGTAATATTTATGTATAAATAAAATAATGATTTCTTCACCACAATCCAAATAATTATAGGGTCTTCATATAAACCATGGTTGGGGTATAAGGCCATTGCAGTCTATGGTGTTATATTGATTTTTTTTTATTTCAGTGAAAATATGCAATGACACAGGCAACTTATAGAAAGGAGAGTTGATTTTCTCTTACACATTCACAGAGTTAATGTTCCTATTGGTGGAACAGAGGAAGCAGTTATTGGCGCAACTCCTGAGAGTTCACATCTCAAATTGTGAACCAGAAACAGAGAAAGCCTACCACAAGTGAATCTTTGGAAACTTAAAACATTTCCATAAACAGCTTTCCTCAAGCATGACCGCAATTCCTTATACCACACAATAGCCAACACCCAGGGACCAAGTACTAAATTGCCCCAAACTTACAAGCACATTCATTAACACCAGTACAAGTGGTATGGGGCTTCCCATCTGAATGACACACATAGGAATCTGTTTCATACTGTTCTCACTTGGTAGAATAACAGTAGTGGGTTCTTTCTAGAGTCTATGACCTTTATAGCTATAGGTTCTTTGCCCAACAATTGTGCTAGATACAATACTAATCTTGTAGAACAGGGCTTAAATCCAATCATGAGTTGTTTGGTAATTTCAGTGATGTGAATGACCCTATTGAACTTCTGTTGTCTTCTCAGGACAAAATACATTGTATCCAACACACCTCACAGCTTGGTAAGAATTATGACTACTTTTCACCTCCAGTTGTGTGAATAGCACCTTTCAGCACTATGAAAGGTAGCCAGGACAAGGAAGGTTCCAGGTCAGTACTAGCTTGATATGCCCATGACGCAGTACATTGTTCCTTCAGAAATATTACATGTGTATGCAAACTTCTAAAAAGCTTGTACAATAGTAGATAAGTTTTCATATGAATATTTCAGAATGGTTTTGGTGTTTTTTAATCCATGTATCCTCTAACTTGTCCTCTAATATCTAATCACAGTTTAAACCTTCTCTGTCCAGTTATTTCCCTCTAATGTTTACTGTAGTCTATTTACTCTCTTTAAAGACCCCTCCAACACACGCACACACACACATACACACACACACACACACACACACACACACACACACACACGAACAGTGCCTCTTACTAATTTCCTGACCTCCATTGGTATTCCAAATGAAATGAATATAAAGAAGATTCAATGGAAAAAATGGAAAGATCTACGAATGTTAGAAAACATGCCAAATTTATCTTTCTCTTACAAAATTGCGCCATCTAGTGAGAAATACTCAGACATGAATTCTGACATACAACTATTTAAAAATTTTCTCTGCTCAGGAAATTCCTATCTTCCTGACTCAAATAACAAGCCTTAAGAAATTCTTCTACTACCTAATACAGTAGAAATTTCCTAAAATACATACATATCTGAAGGCTATCGATATGAAATTACCAAATAATGGGAGAGACAGACACCCAACTGGCAAACTTTTGTCACTGAACAAAGCTTCTAGTAATAGGATAAGGTTACATCTAGTTGACTTGTTGACAAAGGAGTTCCACAGAAATCCCCAAGGAATGCAGACACTTGCCCAGATTGTAAATTGTTCTCCATACACTGATAGTCAGGACCCATTGGTGAAAACAACAGCCATAGAACTTTCTGAACATGGAAAAGTTGAGCTGATGCCTACATAGAAAGTCTTTCCCTATAGTTCAAGATCATTGGTACAGAAACAAACTGTGCATTCTCCAAAAAGAGAAATGTAAACATTAAATACAACCCCCTTATCTACAATGATGTACTCCCTACATGATGTGCTATGGTAATGGTGGCACAAAGCTTGTGGGGGTAATCAACCAACAACTGGTTTAACTTAAGGTCCATTCCATGAGATTGAACTCACACCCAACATTGTTTAAGTAATCAGTTATCTGAAACTAGATAGCCAAGAGACTTAAGTAAAACCAAACACAACTGGTCTTTCAAAAACTGTAGTAATAAAAATGACTCCTAATGAGGGGAGACAAGAGAAGAGGAGAAGAGAAATGAAAAGAGCTAAATACATGGGAAATGAATGGCTACATTAAGAGTTGTCCCAGTGAATGCTGTCCACTAGGAATGTAGTCTAAACCAGGGGCATGTTTTCATTCTGAATACAAAGGCCACATGCAATGGGACTATTCTCAGAAACAGAGGCCTCCACTATGACACTATAAATTCTGTAAGCTAGATAATTAGAATAATTGATGATGATATCTTTATGATGTATGATCATGAATCTCTAAATATTAGTGACTTCAATGCCCATTAAAAAAAAAAAGCAGTTTTGTTAGGAGACATGAAGGATAGGCAAAAGTTTTGTAGGTGATTTTCCTGGAGATCAACCACTGTATTTGCATGGCTACTGTGGGTGACCTCTGAATTGAAGGGCCTTCAGAGATCTCAACTCAGGATAGATTATTATTGATATGCCTTTCCTGTCATTATTACATATTGTAATGTTTCCTGCACATTATCCCACACTATTGGGCAGGTATTCTGCAGAACAATGAAAATGTACCCTCTTGTTACAATGCTATGTAGACAAATTAATGATTTTGTAATTGCCAATAATGATTTTAAAGAATTCCTAAATGTATACAAGTAATTTCCAGCTCATGATAGTATGAAAACTGCAATTAGAGTTCTGTAAATCTTCATGTGTCATAGATTAATTGTGTTAGTATAGTAAGCAGGCTTGGAACAAATTTATAGTCAGGGAAAATATTCCTTCTGGGTTTCCTGTGAAACCATTATCTCATAAGTAAAGATAATAAACTGGGAATGAACAATTTTATTGTTAAATCCTAGGACAGAAAATAATACATTGGCTGAATTTATCTTTATAAAAGTTCAAAACTAATGAGATACAAGGCTGATAATTTGCTTCTTGACAAATTACTTAACTCTTTCCTAAGCCATGACAGACTGGACTCCTCTGGAGACTCCCCTGATCTAAATATAAATGACCTCTTACATGTCTCTACTAAAAGGAGTATTTCCTGAGGAAAAGAATACATTCTTAGTTTCATAGCTGATAGAGGTTATAGGGTGTCATGGAAAGAGGCTCAACAATGCTAAGACAAAACTGTCTATTTAGCCAAGTTTTTTTTTAAGATTTATTTATTATTATTATTATAAATGAGTACACTGTAGCTGTCTTCAGACACACCAGAAGAGGGCATCAGATTTCATTATGGGTGGTTGTGAGCCACCATGTGGTTGCTGGGATTTGAACTCACGACCTTTGGAAGAGCAGTCGGTGCTCTTACCTCTGAGCCAACTCACCAGCCCTTTAGCCAAGTTTTTGTGGTTGTTGTTTGTCATGGTTGATTTTGTTTTTTCTGTTTCATTTTGTTTTGTTTTGTTTTTAAAAAGGAACCAGAGTATTACAACTAGGACAAGAATGATCTCCTTAATTTCCCAACTTTTTAATACCCTCAAGAATATGACAGCAGATTTAGTTTTTACAGAATATTATAGAATTTAGATTCCTGGTTATGCACAAATGGCTATGCCTCCTTATCAGTGTCCCAAAGAAACTCAAAACTGAGTGGCTCATTTATATTGGGTAGACTTTTGAGTTTCAACAGTGTATTAGTCAGGGTTCTTTAGAGTCACAGAAGTTATGATAGTCTCTATGTAGTAAGGAATTTATTGCAGACTTACAGTCTGTATTCCAACTCCCAACAATCCACTTCCAACAACGGTCGGCAGCAGCTGTGAATGGAAGTCCGAGGATCCAGCCATTGCTCAGTCCCACAAGGCAAGCAATTGAAAAAAAAGCGAGCTTTCCTTCTTCCTTATATAGGTCTCCAGCAAAAGGTGTGACCCAGGTTAAAGGTGTTACCACTGATTGAACTCGTGATCTTCCAGTCTTAATCTTCTAGGATTCATAGCCACTATGCCTCAAGATCTCCATTCTAAGATTCAGGTCGGAAACTTGTTATCTCTCAGCCCCCAGATTAGGGCCAGGTGAGCCTTCTAATTCTGGATGGCAGTTCACCTCAGATATAGTCAAGTTGACAACCAGGAATAGCCACTACAAACAGACTCTCCAAAAATTCACAGAGCAGCTAATGATTCTGCGTTAGTTGTGCCCACTTGGCTCATCATCCACTTGCCTTAACTGAGACACAGGGCACATTCCTGGTGGTAATTTCTCTATCCATAGGCCCCTCTAATCTGTCTGTAGGATACCTAAGCAAGTTACTTCATTAATGTACTCACAGAACTGATTCTAGCTCCCCTGAGATAACAATGGACCCCTATAGTACTAAATGCTCAAGTTATTCCTATGAGACATTGGATGACCACAGCCTATTCAAGTGTCATGTCATACGACTGGGCCAAATTGTTTATGTGCTGCATACCTCATTGCATCAGCCATCGTTCTTATTTTCTATCTTTCTTGCCAAACACACTTTCTGGGATCACATTATTCCAGGATCTATCTGCTTGGGGTTGTAGTGAGGTCTCCTGAGTGAATAACCACGTACAATTAATGAGATTCAGAATTTATGCTTTACTCAAACACCCCCAAAACAGTATCCAATAAAGACAAAATATGAATTTATTACTTCATCTCTGGAACTATGGGAGGAATTTACACTCAGATTATTGACGAATATTTCACAAATGGATGAGGACTACCCTGAAGTGTCACAAGGGTGAAATTAGACTATCCTACCAGTTACTGTGTTGTTATGATTATTCCATTCAATGACTGCATGACAGACATTTATAAGCACTGCAATAGCTGTCACAAACCTTTCTGTATCATGGTGAATATGACAAATGTTCACAAATAACATTTGCTGCTCATGGTCACCGTCCATTGTACCCTGGGCCACTGTTCAGAAAATTCCCTGCTCTATGCCTGTAGAGTAGTAAGCATGGAGCTTGGAAAATAAAAACATCTCAGCTACTTAAAGTAACCTGTCAGACATACTTACCATATGGGTGGGCCAAATATTGGAGGAGCTGCCCAGAGACACAGACACAGATAACCATCTAATTAAAGGCAATGCCCACTGCTTTAACTCTTCATGGGTTATCTCCAGGTTCTGGATTTATAGCTTCAATACTAACTGTACCTGGGCTATGACACTCCTAAGAAAACAATTGTCGTGGTAGTTTTCCCTGAACTGACTCTTAGATACACAAGGATACTCAGAACCACACACTACTATCATAACTCACAAGCCATAGCCAAAAACTCGGAGACAAACAACCTGGAAGCTAATTTCCATAAATGGGCAGCATTCCTTGGCCATATCCAGAGACATTCAGTATCTTCTGGCTGTAGAAGAACAGTATTCTTTAGAGGAATATGGCCTGGCCTTGGGATCACTGAAGATAGTGGAAATATTGAAAATTAAGAAAGATCTGATTTAGAAATGGATTCTCTTTCTAAGATAGGCCATAGTTGGCCTATTTTTTCAAATGAAAGGAAAATGTCCAAAGGCCTTAACCAAAAACCATGTGAGCATTACAAGAAAGGGTACAATATATTGGATAAATCATATGAAACTCTGCCTCAAAGTTTGGTTGAGAAAGAGCCTATATATAAACTCAACAGTGCCTGCTAGGATATTTGGCCAGTAACCCACCATGTTTATTGAGACTACTTAGTCTAGATGTCTATAAAAAACTCTCTCTATGCAATATACCTTCTCACAGCTCTAAATGCATTCCTGTGATGAAGTTTGGTCTGTTGGTATGCAGTGTAATGCTTAATTCTATATCCCAAGGTCTAGTTACCCCAAGATGGCTGAATTCTTATGTATGCCAGCTTTTGTTGTGCACACCTTGATCCCTAACTTAAAATTAATGGTTGAATGAATATGTCTACAGCCTGTAACTGAGCAGGAGAAAGGTAGGCAGGGATTCAGTTCCTAGACTTGGGATCTGAAGCAAAGACCATCACAAAGAAAGGGAGAAGGGAGGAAGAAGGAAGAAGATACCATAGGGAAAAGGGATTGTGAGAACGTGGCCGTAATGGCTTACCAGTTTGATTAGGAGAGGTCAAGAAAGAACATGATGAGATATGTATCTGGCTTATTGACAAAGAAGTAGACAAAATAGCATAGAGGTTGACATTTGCCCAGTTTTAGTGCTTTTAAGGCTTAATATGAATATAAAGCTTTTGTCTTTTATTTGGGAATTAAATGATCTAAGGTAGGGTAGAAAATCTCACTTAATATTTAGCACAGCATTACTACACAAGAACCACCATATTCCATGATAGAACAAGGCCTCTAGAGAGCATGCTATCAGACTCACCAAATTAGAACAAAATTTAATATTCAAATTATGTCCGTAGTAAATTGTCAGATATCACAAAAAACAAGACTTAGATGGATTGTATCTCTATCTATAATCATCAGTTATATGACATGTTTCTATTTCCTAATGAAGAAATAAATTCATCTTTTAAAGGAGTTTGGCTTGTAGTCAACCCCTACCATACATTATGCCTAGTACATGTGTAGGGATATTTCTGGCTGGAAGAGCAGTAGCACTGAGATAGTTGTTTAAATAAATTCTTTATTAAAATTTCCAGGCATTGACATTCCTATGAGGTAATCTGGTATATCAAAGCCAATACTACCATAACACTTCAATCTAGCAAAATTTGTCAATCTGTATGGTGAGGTGACTATTTGCCTGACCTCATCCTACGTATTTTCCATATATATATAT
>NW_022196913.1:66111777-66115594 GCF_008632895.1 Mastomys coucha
TATATATATCAAAGTTCAGTGAATCTGATAGCTAAGTTCAAACATTAAAACCAGAAAAAAATACAATAGAACAGTGATTCCAGCAGGTTTTATTAAAAAGGCGTGTTTTAGTTCTTTTACCTCTTGAGGAACTGAAACTTCTGAAACTGTCATTTAAATAAAAATCATGTAGTTGAAGATCCAATTTTGCAGGTGTCTTCAATACAGTCACAGAGAAAATCATATACAAGATTGAGGTAAGACAAAGGAGATTCACACTGATAGTAGATATACAGAATCTCATTTAATACACACACACACATAACCAGAGGTGGAAAATTGACTATAACAGAAGAGCCATCCCCTCTTCCTCTAAGAACACCAAAATAACACAAATGTATGTCTTCATACTGAGTTATTTATGTGACTACAAAATGTTACTGTACTAATATCTTGTAGCTCATTGCCTGGCAGTGGGAAATCTCAAGATGTTACTCATTCCAAGTTGATAAGGCTATTGATTTTGTCATTGTACATATATTGTTTAAGCCACTGTTTTTTTTGGACATACAGTCTCACTGTATATTTCATGATCCTTTGACCCTAAGTAGTTCTTCCCTATCTTCCACAATATTCCCTGAGCCTTACATGCAGGAGTTATGAATACTAAAGGAAAGAGAATGAATACTCCCAGGGATTAACCCCTGATAAACTACCCAATATAATGTGATAAGTCCTGAAGTCATGACCACAGAAAGAATAAAAATTGATTCAGCATTCACCTGGTTATATTATATATTCATGAATATATACATATACATATATTCACATATATAATGAAAATCACCAAAGAATATGAAACAATCAATTTGAGATTAGATGAGACTGGGGAATATGTGAGCACTTAGAGTGAAGAGATGTTGAAGGAAAGAAAGTAAATGGGGTAATGTAATTATGTTTTAACTAAAACATATATTAAATGAAATGAACTACATAAAATTTAAAAGTCACTACTTTCAAAACAAGACAGAAACTTCATTTGCACTTAAACTTTTAAAAAAGATATTATTTTATACAAACATAAAATCAAGTTATGGGAATCAAATACAAATATGTGAAGTGCTTAAGTTACAATAGCCATCATATCTTACTGGATAAACACATAACAGAATTCACGTCACATCATGTTCTACAGTAACTCATGTACTCTATCCATGTAGTAGTGGCTGGTCATAGTAAAGGTGAAGGGCTCCACTTTAAAGGCTGTCTCCACTCCAATCCTTCCTTGTTACCATCAAACAGTTTACACACTGGGGAAAACAGCATATGTAGCAATTCCACAGTGGTTGTTCCAGCCTCTGGCAAGCTTCATGTAACCATTCATGCCCCATTTTTCACCATGACTGAAAAGAGCCATATTTCCCATTTAGAAGTAAGAACAAAAGACAGTGCATTCATTACAATAACTCCATCTGTAATCACTGACCCATAAGCCTACTTAACTCAATGATCAGAAGATGTAAAATATTGACCTCTGAGAATCAAAAGTTCTCTCACATTGGACTGTGAAAATCACAGCAGTGAAAACTCAGGATATTTTTCTACCAACAAGTGCCACAGAACCAACAATATCCCAGCTTTTAGAAAATCCATGTCACAAATATATTACTACTCAAGGAAAACAGTGACTAAATATGAACAATTTAGTTCACATATTATAAGTTGGTTACCCAGCCATAGTATTGGAAGCTTCAAGTGGTGGTCACAAAAGAGAAAAGACTGAAATTCAAGTCCAGGATTTCATTTGGGATTAGAGTTGGATCTGTGCCTAAGAACAAAGTTTTTTTCCACAGAAAGCTTGTTCCTTTCCCAGCACCCAAGTCAATCGGCTTATAGCCTCCTGTAACTATATTTTCAGACATTCAGATCTCCATATGCATCTTCTCACATGTAGAATAAAAATTTACACAAGTACCCTCACATGAGTGAAAATATGGATTTTAAAAGTGAGATTATCATTGCAGCTTTCCTGAAATCTTGTAAAGTGAGGCCACACGTTGAGAAGCTGCCTAAGTAGCTACCAAACACTAGGATCAGTGAAATATGCTGCATCCCTGGTAGACAGATAAGGAAAATAACTGATCTCAACATTGGATACACACATGTAAACACACACATACACACACACACACACCCACTCACACAGAGAGAGAGAGAGATACTACACACATACAATTGGTCACAAAGAAAAGGGTTGTTGTTGTTTAATTTATGTTGTAGAACATTTATGGGGACTCATCCCCATTCTAACTCCAAGTAGAAAACTCATTCAGAAACTTAAGTATAAACATTTGTAGTTCATACCTGTTCTTTATTATCCAGTATTTCCTTCCATCTGACTCTCTTCCTTCATAGCCATAGCCGACTACCAGAACAGAATGGTTTATAGAATTACTGCTACAATTTGGCTCATAATAAATACCTGGATAACAAAATGAAAGGTGTGAGAGGTACCAGGAACCTAGTGTTGATGATGGTCAATAGAAATAAGAGGCATTTTTTAATTGGACAAAAAATGTTCAGTTGGACCAGTAGGACCAGGCACACAGGAAGTCCGCCAGCACAGTGACTCGGGTTCCTTCCAGTCTGTCTTGGCTGGGGTGCAGAGTAGACCTTGGGCGCAAGCTCTGCAGCCAGTCTCACATCACCCAGAGGAAGCTCTACTTCCAGGCACTCTGACACACCCAGGATCAGAGGTGAGCAGGAACCAAAATCTGTCCCAACACTGCGAGTAACTGGGAACAACGGGACTAGGTACACAGGAACTCCACCAGCCCAGTGACTCTGATTCCTTCTGGTCTGTCTGGGTTAGTGTTCTGAGCAGACCTTGGGCACAAGCTCTGCAGGCAGTCCCACAACACAGAGAAAAAAACCACACTCCCAGGTGATCTAACAAGCCCAGGATGACAGGATCCCAGAATCACAGGATCACAGAGATAGCTTGACTCTGAGGAGTTCTGACACAATCAGGATCACAGGAAGGACAGGCTCCAGTCAGATTTAGCAAGGACAGGTAGCACTAGAGTTAACCAGATGGCGGGGGTGGGGGGCAAGCGTAAGAAAATAAACAACAAAAACCAAGTCACTTGCCATCATCAGAACGTAATTCTCCCACCATAGCAAGTCCTGGACACACCATCACACCGAAAAAGCAAGATTCAGATCTAAAATCACTTATTATAATGATGATACAGGAATTTAAGAAAGACATAAATAGCACCCTCAAAGAAATACAGGAGAACACAGATAAAGAGCTAGAAGCCCTTAAAGAGGAAACACAAAAATCCCTTACAGAACTACAGGAAAACACAATCAAACAGGTGAAGGAAATGAGAAAAACCATCTAGAATCTAAAAATAGAAATAGAAACAATAAAGAAATCAGAAAGAGAGACAACCCTGGAGATATAAAACCTAGGAAAGAAATGAGGAGCCATAGATGCAAGCATCACTACAGAATGCAAAAGATAGAAGAAAGAATTTCAGGGGCAGAGAACACCTTAGAAAACATTGACTCAACAGTCAAAGAAAATGCAAAAAGCAAAAAGTTGCTAACCCAAAATATCCAGGAAATCCAGGATGCACTGAGAAGACCAAAACATAAGGATAATAGGTATAGAAGAGAGTGAAGACTCCCAATGCAATGGGCCAGTAAATATCTTCAACAAAATTATAGAAGAAAACTTCCCTAACCTAAAGAAAGATATGCCTATGAACATACAAGAAGCCTACAGAACTCCAAATAGACTGGACCAGAAAAGGAATTCCTCTCGTCACAT
>NW_022196913.1:66117103-66127115 GCF_008632895.1 Mastomys coucha
TTATTTTTATTGTTATTATATATATTTTAAGGAATATGACAAAAAAGATATTGTAGGTATTGAAGGGGGGGTCTCTGCGAGGAGCAGTGGTACAAAGGGGGAACAAGAATGTGATTCAATTCTATTTAATTAAAATATGTTTTTAAATGTTAACAAATTCAGATAAATTGAAATCATGTAACTTTTCTCATCATAATGCAATAAAAGTTTAAAAATATGTTCAGTCAATATAGTATCTATGCTTCATAGGAATCCTGATACAAGCTTTTCATCAAAATGGGATGAAATACAATAACATAGCTTTGTTAATAAACACTATCCTTCCGGAACATTAGCCCAGAAACTTGGAATACCCAAGATACAATTCACAAACCAAATGAAAGTCAAGAAGAAGGAAAACCATAGTATGGATACTTAGTTCTTCTTAGAAGGGATAACAAAATACCCATTGGAGGAGATAGAAAGTGTGGAGCAGAGACTGAAGGAAAGACCATCCAGATATTGCACCACTGGGGATCCATTCTACATACAGCCACCAAACCCAGACACTATTGTGGATGCCAAGAAGTACTTGCTGGCAGGAGCCTGACATAGCTGTCTCCTGAGAGGCTCCGACAGTGCCTGACAAATACAGAGGTGGATGCTTGCAGCCAACCATTGGACTGAGCACAAGGTCCCCAATGGATGAGCCAAAGATAAGCCCAGAGGAGCTAAGGAAAGGACCAAAGGAGCTGAAGGAGCTTGTATCCCCATAGGAGGAACAACATAACAATATGAATTAACCAGTACCCCCAGAGCTCCCAGGGACTAAACTACCAAGCAAAGAGCACACATGGAGGGACCCATGGCTTCAGCTGCATGTGTAGCAGAGGATGGCCTGGATGGACATCAGTGAGAGGAGAGGTCCTTGGTCCTGAGAAGGCTCAATGCCCCACTGTAGGGAAATATCAGGACAGGGAAGAGGGAGTGGGTGGGTTTGTGAGCAGGGGGAGTAGCGATGGGATGGGAGATTTTGGAGGGCAAACCAGGAAAAGGGATAATATTTGAAATGTAAATAAAAAAATATCTAATAAAAATAAAATAAACACTTTCTTACATACATATAAACATTTCACTCCTTGCAATTTTACTAAGAGAACCCCATTCCAAGAAAATATAACTAATCATAAATATTTACTTCAAGGCCCTCTTTAGAATTTAGTTCTAGAAAGAATAACTTTCCATAACTTAAGACACATTGAGTGGAGTAAAGTTGAGTAGTTTAAGCATAATAATAATTATTTATTTTATGAAGTACTCAGAGGCATTGGAATAGCATGTCTCCCAGTTCATTTCACTTTCAGATGATTGGGGGTTGCACAACTGCTAAGTGCTCACATGCATGGGAACATGTTATTACTAGCTATTTATTTATATCAAATATTACTGGTTATTTACATCAAATGTTATACACAGTAATGTGGCCCCTCAACATATCAGGGGTCTCACAAGAATTCTTAATTATACCTAGAATAATGGATCACAACAATCATTAGATCCTTTAATACAGTTTCTTTTGTTTTGATGACCCATGAAATAATTTTATCTGTTACTTTATAACTATAAACTGGCTACTGCTATGAATCATAATGTAAATATTTGACATGCAGGATATTTGATATTCAACCTCTATGAAAGTGTTATTTGACCTCAAATGAGGTTGCAACCACTGAAAAACACATGCTTACCTCCCCTATAAAACCTGAAGGATTCATGTGAAGCATCAATTCCAACAGAGATGGGCCCTATAGTTGCTACAGCTTGCATTAAGGCTTCCTCAGTCCTTGAGACAAGTGAAATGCCTGTGACTGTAGCAGCAGAACGTTTAACGAGGAACCTGCAGTGTCCTTCCTTTAAAAGGTAGAAAGGAATCAGTTATTTCCATTCACCTGCATGGAAGCATGAGTCAAAAAATCACAAAATTGCATTTTGTAGCTGAATATCCCCAAGTCTGGACTGTTATAGAACATCCCAGGAAGTGAAATTAACTGACATATTTGGAACAAATATCAGACCTCATATGTTCAATGACAACCCATAGATCTTTCTGTCCATAAGAAATTTCCACAGGAAGAAATATCTATTGTATGTGGAATGATTTCCAAATTCTGTGTGTGCAAAGAAGCAGAAACAGCTACATGGAACCATTATATTATGAGGGTGTGGCAAACTGATAATGAGAACTTGATGGTATGCAGTAATTCTACCTTCCAATGTCAGTTCAGAGGCCTGGATTATTCCTACAATTTTCTATTTCCTGAGATGGGTGAAATAACAATAGCATAGAAAATCCACTTACCCTTCCTTCATATGGATATGTTGACTCAGCCTCCAGACCTCCATTTTTCCACACATACTTTAAGGCACGTACTGTACTGCCCATTAAACAGCCGTAATTCCCTTCAGATCTAGAACAGTCCACTAGGTTTTGTGGACTCAGTGAAACCAGTCTGCCTGTTTTCCTGAACAGCTGTCCTTCTATGGCACCAGCCGCAGAGAAAGCCCAACAAGAATTACATCTGCCCTAAGTAGAGAAAAATAGTCATACACAAACAAGTAGCAACCCCAAATCAGAGAGCTAAATGCTGTGACAAAGAATGAATTGCTTGCAGGTTATTGGTGCCAAGGGATGAAGTTTCACTTTTTTGGGGGAACTGGCTGCTGCCAGCTTGCTTGTAACTGAATGAATGGCTATATACTCATGCACATATATGTGCATGAAAATATGGGTCAGACAGAAAGTTTTCTGGCTGCCATCAGCAACAATAAATAAGGCACAGAAACAACTGTAAAGGGATTGAATGGAGGCCACTAGGTAGAGGTAGATAAACGTGGATGCACAGGATCCAGACATATTATGCAATATATAAAGCATTCAAAAAATTTTTAAAAGTATTATTAAAAGTGAATTCTTGTTATTATGAATAAAGCTGCTACAAACATAGTTGAGCAGTTGTCTTTGTGAGATGTTGGAACATCTTTTGGGTATATGCCTAAGAAGGTATAGTTGAGTCTTGAGATAGAAATGTTTACAATTTTCTAAGAAAATTCCAAATTAATTTCCTAGGTGGTTGTACAAGTTTGTATTCCCACCAGCAATGAAGAAGTGTTTCTCTTGCTCTGCACCCTCCCCATCATGTGTGATTTCTTTGAAATTTTGATCTTAGCCATTTTTATAGGAGTAAAATGGAATGTCATAGTTGTTTTATTTGCATTTTCCTGATGACTAAGGACTTTGAACATTTAAGTGTTTCTTGGCCATTCTAGATTCTGCTGTTGAGAATTCTCTGATTAGTTCTGTGCCCCACTTTGTAATTGGTTTATCTGTGTTGTTGATGTCTATCTTTTTCTTCTCCTTTTTTTTTTGAGACAGGGTTTCTCTGTATAGCCCTGGCTGTCCTGTAACTCACTCTGTAGACCTTTAGAGGTCTGGCCTTGAATTCAGAAATTAACCTGCCTCTGCCTCCCAAGTGCTGAGATTAAAGGCGTGTGCCACCTCTGGCCAGCAATGGTATCTAACTTCTTTAGTTCTCTGAAAATATTGGACTTAGCCCTCTTTCAGATGTAGGGATAGTAAAGATCCTTCCCAGTGTGTGTGCTGCTGATTTGTACTAGTGACTATGTCCTCTGCCTTATAAAAGCTTTGTAGTTTCACAAGGTCCCATTACTCCAGAGTCAAATAGCCTGGATGTTTAGGGCTCTCAGAGACTGAACCACCAACCAAAGAACACATGGGCTGGACCTAGACCTCCCCACTCACATGTACCAGATATGTAGCTTGACCTTTATGTTGGTTGAACAATTGGAACAGGGGCTATCCCAAAAGCTGTTGCATGTATGTGGGGTATGTTCTACTAGCTGGGCTGCCTTGTCAGGCTTCAAAGGGAGAAAAAGCTCCTAACCTCTCAGAGACTGGAAGTGCTGGCAAGGGCAGGAACTCAAGGGGTGTTCAAAGGAGAAGAGGAGGGGAATGGGAAAAACACTGTGAGAGGTGACCAGAAAGGGGGGCAGAGTACCGGATATAACGTGAATACGTAAAAAAAAAATTAAATTAAAAACACCCCAAAAAACCAAAAAGCAAAAGAACAAATTAAATAAGTAAAAAATTAAATTTGTAAAAAAAGTAAATTGTGTGTCACTCTATGCTCAACACACACAGAGATGTCAATGCTATTTTTTTCTCCCCAATGACTGAAAAAGATACTTCTATACCTGATCCTTCACAGAAGTCACATAGCCTCTTCTTCTCCAGTCCACAAATTTGGGGAGATAACCAACAATAGGTTGGTAGATATTTTTCTTCATCCTAAGATTTGGGACTGGAATATCAGTCATCATTTTCCTGTATTCCTCACTGGTCTTCAAGGAAAAGAACATTAATCATTAAAAAGCAAAAAATCCACATAAAGAATTAAAAAATAAACATGATGCAGTCTGCCTCAAACTCACCATGTCACCAAAGGTGTTAACGTCCATGGTGAAGTTTGTCTTTCCCTGGTCATATTCAATATTATGCTGTTTGACCACTCTCATGTTTTCCTCCCATACTGCTCTCTTCTGTCCTTCTTCCTCCTGGAAATAAACATAATATGTGACATTTCCTTATACTTAAAGCTGTACATAAGCTGACCAAGGGTACTCACTGCCAAAAGTCATGAAACAGGTCTCAGAAAACTGCAAAAAGTGTCATTCTTCACATACATGAGAATAGAAATTCTGACCATCCTGTATTTTTGGTGTATGACTTTGGAGAATTCCTTAATAAAAGGTGGTGTCTCTGACCTTTGTTTCACCCATATTTCCCAAGAAGAACCATTCTACATGAGGTCTGGCTGAACAGTGTTCATATTACTAACCAGGCTGTAGTTTTTGTTATATTTTATCTTCCATGCCTGCCATTCAGAATCCAAACTGGGATCAGATGATTGAGTAGCTTCGGCCACTCCTAAGCACAGGATGGCCAGCCAGACAGCAGGACCCATGCCTCAAGCACCTAGATGATAAGGAAGGGAAATAAAGATGTCCATCTGTAGCTCTTTCAAAATGCCTGCCACTCCTTTCAGAGAAATAAAGACATATGCATTGGATAAAATTACTTGAAGTACTTTTTTCAAATATCTATTCACAGATTTTGAAAATAGATAAATATTTACTTAGGGTTAAAGATTCCATGGATGATATTTAGTTATTCCACCAAAATGCACAGCATGTGTCTCCAAATCTGAGAATAGCCTGTGTATTACAGTCTTACATTATCAGAAAGATGTCCATGAACCTCAAAATTGAAATGTTAGACAGTCAATGATGTAGGACATGGATTTGTATGAAATTATGTAGCATCTGGTTCCAAGCACAAGACCCTTAGAGTTGTGGCCAAATGACTTTCATATTCCTGCCTAATAGAAAATATGTGTATTTGTCTTGAAGACTCCCATCTTGAATGAAAAATTTCTAAGCTCTTCTTCTTTGAAAATATGGAAATAATCAGTACTATTCCCTTGGTACTGTCTTTCTGAGTACATACCATGACCACTACTTCAGTGATAAAAGGGTCACAAGGAAAAGCCACTGGATACTAGTGGAGGTAGTATACAAAAGAGAGCCATTCACAAGATTCAAATCATGACTTAATGTTACCTTAAACAACACTCACTCTAAGTCTTGAAAGCTATGTCATCTGCGAATACTTTTGCACATGTCAATGAAGAATTATAGTTTACCAGTCACAGTGTGTACTAGGGTGGAAAAGATACCTGAGACACAAGAGACCAGCTATGGCTCTCTCTGGAAAAGTCTCAGATTTTTACTTATGGTAATAAATGTCAAGTTAACCATGTAGGGTCTGCTCTTCCCCTTAATTTTTCTACCTTCTTCTACCTGCAAACAATAAGACTATAGATATTGAGAAAATAGTCTCATTTCTGGAAATTATGGCAGATTCTTTCAAACACTTTTCTTATCTAGGCATACTTCCTGTTCTTTATTAGAAGAGGTAAGACCTTACCAGGAAGACTTCTAATGACTTTATGCACTCCACAAACTCAGATCTTCACATGTGGCTGAGATCCCAGGATCTGACCCTGCTATACTTCACTTGAGCTTTAAATACAGTTTCAGGCCAGGAAGTCAGTCTTGCCCTTCTTCTGATTTGCTATGATAGTGACTGGATTAGGCCTCCAGGCTCTGGAACACATACTGAGATTTGATCCCACCTATCCTGAAGGGTTGGGTGTGGGAAACTTCAATAGACAGCTTGGAGCTGATCCTGCTGATCCTGTGGATCATAGCAGGATCCTCCTTGCATCACGTGATACTTAATGCATTTCCCTCCTGAATGGCTTAAGAAAAATGTTTTTCTAGTAAAGCTGTATGGAATTTTAGTCTAACATTGTCTTAGTGTTACTATTGCTGTGATAAAACATGAGGACAAAAGAAACTTGAGAATGAAAGGGTTTTTTCTGCTTACTCTTCCATCTTACAGTTCATCACCAAAGGAAGTCAGAACAGGAGTGCAAGTAGGGCAATAACCTGGAGGCAGGAGATGATGCAGAGCCCATGAAGGAATGCTAATTCTTGGCTTGTTCGTCATGACTTACTCAGCTTGCTTTCTAATAAAACCCAGGAGAGATATACCAAGAATGGTATCATCCATAATGGGATTCCCTCTACTGCCTGCCTCAGTATGTTACTAATTAAGAAAATGCCCTACAGAGCCTATAGGCCAATCTTATAGATAAATTTTCTCTACTGAGGCTACCACTTCTATGATGACTAGCTTATGTCAAGTTGACATAAAACTATCCAATACAGTTATTTTGATTAGAGTGGGAGGCTTTATTTACCATCTATGGAATGGATGAGTATGCTACAGTTTAGTATTACATGATTAGTCCACAGCTGCAGAGGGATCCTGTGAGAATGCAAACCCTGCTATGGGTCTCTCTTTGTCAATGTGGAAGATAACTTGTCTCAAAAGAAGCTTAAGTAAGAGTGACACCCCATTTGGAAAGTGATGCTAAGGCCTAAGTGGGAAAATGAATGCCCTGGTACTCTGGATCTCATGAGACTTTCTGATGAATTTTGTATTTAAGATTGCATCAGACACTCATCAGCGCATATGATTTTAAGTTTGCATTATGTTACATGTTTACTACTTTATGTACATACAGTAGTGGATTTAAGTACTTACCACTTTTTGCAGCTATTTACAATCTCTATTAATGCATTTCTTATTTTGGCAGGGAACTCTGGACTCATTAAATAATAATTCTCTATCCTTTCCTTCCAAACTCAACATACATAAGTTTGTGTTTGCTTTATAGATATTTGTCTATATCTGAGAGTTGAATATTTTTTCATACTATTTTTATTGGATATCTTATTTATTTACATTTCAAATGTTATCCCCTTTCTTGATTTCCCCCAGATACTCCCTATCCCATCCCTACTACTACTGCTTTAATGAGGGTATGCCTCCACCCATCAACCCACTCCTGCTTCCCCTCCCTCAGAATTCCCTACACTGGGACAATGAACCTTCACACAACCAAGGGCCTCTTCTCCCACTGATACCCGATAAGGCTATCCTCTGCTGCATATATGGCTGGAGGCATGAATCCCTTTATGTGTGCTCCTTGGTTTGTGGTTTAGACCCTGGAACTTCTAGTTGATTGATATTGTTGTTCTTCCTATGGGTTTGCAAACCCCTTCATCTCCTTCAGTCCTTTCTCTAACTCCTCCATTTAGGACCCCATGATCAATTCAATGGTTGGCTGCAAGCATCTGCCTCTGTATATGTCAGCCTATGGCAGAGTCTCTCAGGAGACAGCTATATCTGGCTCTTGTCAGCATGCACTTCTTGGCATCCACAATAGTGTCTGCATTTGGTGACTGTATATGGGATGTATCCCCAGGAGGGGTAGTGACTGGATGACCTTTCCTTCAGTCTGTGCTCCACACTTTGTCTCTGTATTTTCTCCTGTGAGTATTTTGTTAAACCTTCTAAGAAGGACCAAAACACCCACACTTGTCTTCCTTTCTTGAGTTTCATGAGGTCTATAAATATTATCTTTGTTATTCTGAGCTTTTGGGCCAATATACATTTATCAGTAAGTGCATACCATGTGTATTCTTTTGTGATTGGATTACCTCACTCAGGATAATATTTTCTAGTTCTATCCATTTGCCTAAGAATTTCATGAAATCATTGTTTTTAATAGCTGAGTAGTACTCCATTGTGTAAATGTACTACCTTTTCTGTATCCATTCCTCTGTTGAAGGACATCTGGGTTCTTTCCAGCTTCTGGCTATTATAAAAAAGGATGCTATGAACATAATGGAGCATATGTCCTTGTTACATTGTGGAGCATCTTTGGATATATGCCCAGGAGTGGTACAGCTATGTCCTCAAGTAGTACTATGTCTAATTTTCTGAGGAATCACCAGACTGATTTCCAGAGTGGTTGCACAAGCTTGCAAATCCTACCAACAATGGAAGAGTGTTCCTCTTTCTCCACATCCTTGCCAGCATCTGCTGTCTCCTAAGATTTTTATCTTAGTCATTTGGACTGGTGTGAGGTGAAATCTCAGGGTTATTTTGATTTACATTTTCCTGATATCTAAGTATGTTGAACATTTCTTTAGGTGCTTGTTGGCCATTTGATATTGCTCAGTAGAAAATTCTTTGGTTAGCTCTATTCTCCATTGTTAATAGGTTTATTTGATTCTCTGGAATCTAACTTCCTGAATTCTTTGTATGTATTGGATATTAGCATTCTACCAGATGTAGGATTGGTAAAGATCTTTACCCAATCTGTTGTTTGCCATTTTGTCCTATTGACAGTGTCCTTTGCTTTACAGACACATTGCAATTTTATGAGGTCTTATTTGTCAATTCTTGATCTTAGAGCATAAGCCAGTGGTGTTCTGTTCTTCTATGCCCATGTGTTCAAGGCTCTTCCCTATTTTCTCTTCTATTAGTTTCTATGTATCTGATTTTATGTGGAGGTCCTTGATCCACTTGGACTTGAGCTTTGTACAAGGAGATAACAATGGATAGATTTGCATTCTTCTACATGCTGACCACCAGTTGAACCAGCACCATTTCTAACCATAGGCATGTTGAAAGAAATCTCCATTGTAGTCATATTAAAAGTAAGAATGTTTAGAAATAAATGAGTCTTTACTTGCTATTGTCAAAATCTCCTCCTTTATGCAAGTTATGTAATTTCATATTACATGGAAGCACTGTATTTGGTTTGTCCATTGATTGTTGTATCTTTTCATTCTTCAGATACAGGATGTATAATATGATACAGGTCAACCCTACAGCCTATACTACTCAACATTCAAAAAACTAAACTTAAGCCAGAAATGTCTAAAAGTAGGAAAACATTGAAGGATATTTATGTGAGAATTAGTAATGCCATATTAAGTCTTTAATTAAGTCTTTAAATCTTTAAAAAACATATTCATTCATTATTTGTTAAGTGAGACTTGTATTGTTTGATTCTGAAATTTTAGTCTTCTGATAATGTGTATTGGTGTCATTCTACTTTCATCATCAATCCTGGTAACTCAGGTCATCACAATCATTATTTTTCTCTGAACAGCCATCATATGTGATGAGATATTTCTCCCTCACTCCACACCAGGTGAAGTCTTCTTTTTATTTATTTATTTATTTATTTATTTATTTATTTATTTATTTAATTTATAGGTGAATTTTTTTAACTTTTATTGCATTATCAGAAAAGTTACATGATTTCAATTTATCTGAATTTGTTAACATTTAAAAACATATTTTAATTAAATAGAATTGAATCACATTCTTGTTCCACTTTTGTAACACTGCTCCTCCCATAGACCCCCCTTCAATACCTATAATATAATTTTTCATATTCCTTAAATTTATAAAATATTATAAAAATAAAAATAAGTATTATAAAAGTTGTTTGATATAAAACAACAATCA
>NW_022196913.1:66130025-66155720 GCF_008632895.1 Mastomys coucha
AGGTCTGCTCAGAACACTAACCCAGACAGACCGGAAGGAACCTGAGTCACTGGGCTGATGGAGTTCTTTTGTGCCTGGTCAAGCTGGTCCCAGTTACTCCCAGTGTTGTAACAGATGTTTGTTCCTGCTTACCTCTGGTCCTGGGTGTGTCAGCACACCTCTGATCCTGGGTGTGTCAGAGTGCCTGGGAGTGGAGCTTCCTCTGGGTGTTGTGGGACTGGCTGTGGAACTTGCGCCCAAGGTCTGCCCAGGTGAAGTATTCTTATCCACACCTGTCTACAGAAAGAATCCTGAATATCTGCATAGGCAGTCCTGCTCATTTAAGCTGACTCTATTTCTTTGTAATTTTTTTTATATGTATAGAGTCCCATACTACTCCTTGGCAATAAAATTCCCTTTACATGTCTGAATGATCCGCTTAATGTCTATTCTTCAGGATAGGACAGCATACATCATATATCCTTGTTGGCATATCCATAACCCTTATTAAAGTTATGTTATATTGTCACAAAACAATCTTCCCATAAACCTACATTTTCTTTTTTCAAACACTATTTTAGCTGATATGGCAGCCTCATCAAACAGAATGCTCTTACACAGAGATTGAAAGTCTCAACTCTGATCCTAACCCCAAGAATCATAACCCAACTTTCTTGGAGTCATAGAGTTCTCAGTATTGAGTTTGTCAAGCAAATAACTGGACAGAGCAGAGGAATAAGGTTGAATGATCTAAAGCTCTCCTCTCTTCTCTAAGTCCTGTTTGTGACAGGACATACATTTAAATGACTTTCAAACATCAGAATGTTAGCTCAAAGCACCCCTGCATCAACATTGGACTGCCTGGATATCCTTCACTTTTAAAGTTGGTCTTGTAAGGAAGCTCATCAGCTACATAAGGCTTCATTAGTGTAACATTATAGTCAATGGTAATGGCAGCATTAGAAATGGAAACTCATTTCTAAATCTACCCCACACCTCATGAGTCAGACCTTCAGGGAATTGTAAATAGCCACTAAGATTTATCAAGGTCCCAAGTTGGTTCTGACCTCCTTTTAAAATGGGGAAAGACTACCATAATGTTACTTTTATAATGGCAAGAGGGGAATGTATAAACTGTTTAGGGCAATGTTGATAATTAGAATTTATCTATAAAATCTCATATAAAAGTAAACAACATGACAGAAACTATTTCTAGTAACTCTTCAATTTCCATGACTATCCCATTCCATTCCAGATCTATACAGGCCACTTGATTGACACTTCAGTCTCTTTGACCACATAGGAGCTTGCTCAGTTATTTCAGTAGGCCATGTTCTCCTAAAGTCCTTTATCCCCTATGAGTCCTTCAATATTTACTGCCTTTCTCCTGTTAGATTCCACAAGCTCTGCTACATATGCATCTGGAGCCACATGTACTCCTTTGTTGATTGATGGCTTAGTCCCTGGGAGTTCTGGGGGTTCTGGTTAGTTGATATTGCTGTTCTTCCCATGGGGTTGCAAACCTCTCCAACTCCTTCAGTCTCTTCTCTAAGTTCTCTTTTAGGGACCCTGCACTCAGTCCAATGGTTGGCTGCTAACATCCACTTCTGTATTTGTAAGGCTCTGGCAGGGCTTCTTAGGAGACTGCCATATCAGACTCCTTTCACCAGGCACTTCTTGGCATCCACAATAGTGTTTGGGTTTGGTAACAGTATATGGGATGAATATCCAATGGGACAGTCCCTGGAAGCTCTTTCCTTTAGTCTCTGCTATAAACTTTATCTCAACATTTGCTCCTGTGAGTATTTTGCTCTCCTTCTAAGAAGGACTGAAACACCCACATTTTGGTCTTCCTTCTTATTGAGCTTCATGTGGTCTGTGAATTGTATCCTGTATCTACATTTTCAAAGAGCCATGTGGATGCTGTCCTTGCCAATGTTGCTGTGCTGCCATTTTGAGGAGAGCAAGTATCTGTCCCAACATCAGTCTGGGTTATTTGTGGATCTTCTTGGGGCACCCTCAGCCAACAATTCAACTCAATTCAGTTCATTTCATGAACTTAAAGTCTGGTTTGGCAACAAAAGATTGCCAGTTCAGAATCCATATCATCCAGTACTTGAAATTCTCAATAGGGCCACACTCACAGATTCCAGGAGGATTCTACTACCCTAGGTTTTCATATTTCCTCTCAAATGCTTGCCAATTCCACTGTCCCTCCCAGCACTCTCTCCCTCCCTACCTCCTTCCCTTTCCTCCACCATGTGATCCATTTCCACTCCTGTCCCAACTTGCCCTAGTCCACCAGCAAAGACTTGTATATTTCCCTTTCATTCATAGGGAGATAGATGCATCCCCACTAAAGTTCTCCTGCTTACCTAAACTCTCTGAATCATTGAATTGTAGCTTAGTTATCATTTACTTAACAACTAATGTCTGATTATAAGTGAATATATAAGATATTCATATCTCAGGTTCTGAGTTACCTCACTTAGAATGATTTTTTTTCAAGTTGCATCCACTTACCTGCAATTTTCATAATGTCATTTTCTAAATAGTTGAATCATTCTCCATTGTAAAAATTTACAACATTTTCTTTATCCATTCTTCAGTTGAGGAACATTTAAGTTGTTTACAATTTCTAGTTATTATGAATAAAGCTGTAATGATTGTTGTTGAATTAGTGCCCCTATGGTAGAATGGAGCATTCTTTGAGTATATGCCCAAAGGTAATATAGCTGGACCTTGAGGTAGATTATTTCCCAGTAATATGTAGAACCAATATATTGATATTCATTGTGGTTGTATAAGTTTACACTCCTACCAGTAAAGGAGGAATCTTCACCTTCCTCTACATTTTTGCCAGCATGAGCTGTCACTTATAATATTTATCTTAGTTATTCTGACAGGTGTGAGATAGAATCTCAAAATTGTTTTGATTTGTGTTTCCGGTATGATTAGGGATGTTATCATCTTTTATACGTTTCTCAGGCATTTGAGTTACTATTAATAATGCACCATTTGAATTTGTACTTCATATTTTATTTGATTTATTTGGTTTGCTTATTGATATCTAGTTTATTGGTTAATTTATATGTTAGGTAATAGCCTCAAATGATATAAAATATATTTGGGTCACTCTAGCCAAACAAGTGAGAAACTTGTATGATAAAAAAATTTTCAAGTCGTTGAAGAAAGTAATTAATGAAGAAATCAGAACATTAGACAGGTCTCCCATGCACATCAATTGCACTAGCACAGTAAAAATGGCCCTCCTACAAAAAGCAATCTTTTTGTTCAACATAATCCTCATCAAAATTTCAACACAATTGTTTACAGACCTTGAAATGACAATCTCAACTTCAAATGGAAAAACAAAACAAAATAAACAAACAAAAATCCCAGGATAGCAAAAACAATCTTGAACAATGAAAGAACTGTTGGAAGTATTGTCAGCACTCATTGGAAGTTGTACTTCAGAGTTATGGTAATAAAAACTTCATGGTGTTAGTATAAAAACAGGCATCTTGATATTTGGAATGAAATTGAAGATCCAAGCAAAATCCACACACCGTTGGACCAGCAATATGCTGGTATGCCATTCCAAGGTTCCTCTCCTTCAACTTTTATCTTTATTCTTACTTGGAATTCTAGGCTTTCCTTTAATATGAGATGAAAGTAAAAATGCTAGGGTAATCTTTTAAATTATTTCTTCCTTAAATTTACTCAAATACAAAAATTAAAGTGTTTATAAATGATGTTGTTTGTTTGGAAATTGAAATGTTTGGGAGCCCAATTTTCAGAATGCCCTATAATTCTATTTATGTCCTTTCTACTTTGCTATGTCAACATACTTAAAAGTAGGTGATGAAAAACTAAGAATTCAATAGAAGTAAACAACTAATATTCCATATATAACTTATTTCTTACACTTATAACCACACAATTGAAATTTTACAACTAAATAATTTTGATACAGAAAGTTATATCAACAAATCCTTCCTCAAAGATTGACCTATTCTTTCTAAACTACATTTTTCACAAAGGTAAACCATATCAGCAACTGGAAACTCTGGAGAACTGCACATGAATCTTGATTATAGCATTAGCCATTTTCAACCATCTGGAATCCTACTGTATCATACTGGAGAATGTTGGACTTTGTTTTATGAATTCAGAAGAAAAATCTTTGTAACAATGATAGGTTACAGCTGAATCCACCCAACAGAAGGAATTCTGCAAGCATTCCTCCTGATTTACTCTATTGCCTGAAAACTCACCTTCCAGGGAAGTTAGTAGGAGGAAGGATTCAGTAAAAAACTATTTTTTTCTTTGTAAATAGCCATCTGTTAGAAAGTGGCTCATGTCCACTTCCCCCAATCAGTTCTAGAAAATTCTGTCTGAACCTTGTACAGACCCTGAAAATTCTTCCCCTGTATCTGTGAACTCATACGTGTGTCAGTCCTGTATTCTCTGGAAGACACTGTTTCCTTTGTGTCACCCATCCCCTCTAGCTCTTATAATCATTCTTCCTTTTCCGCATAGCTTCCTGAGCCCTGAGGGAGAGCTTTGATGAAGACATTCCATTTAGGATTGAGCATTCCAAGGTCTTTCATTCTCTGTACTTTGTATAGTTCTGGGTCTCTGTATTAGTCTCATCTCCAACAGAATTAAACTTTTCGTGATGATGGCAGAGAGACAGACTGATCTATGGTTATAGTAAAATATTGTTAGGAGTCATTTTAGTAAAATATTTCTTTAGCAGAGAAGAGTATTTAGTTTTCCCCTAGATCCATGGTTGTCTACTCTCATGTTCTTGGGCACCTGACCAGTGTCAGGCATGAATTGTATCTCATAGACTGGGTCTTAAGTCCAATGAGATAGTGGTTAGTAACTCCAACAATGTTTGTGCCACTATTGCACTAGCATATCATTCAGACAGGCCAGCATTATAGATTGCATGGTTTGTACCTGAGTTATTGGTTACTAGTTGTATCTGCTAATATGAAGAATAGCTTCAAATTTCATAAACACTATTCAGTAGGGATGAAGGCTCAAGTTAGATGCCAGGTCATTTCCCCTGTCTTCAGATAGATATATCAGTGCTGTCTTTAGCAATACAGTGTCCTTATCAGTTTGTGCAAAGCAACTAAAAACTTGGAAATGACTTGAGTTGGTTTTTGGTGTCCTTGGGCTCCTTTGGCCAATCACTTACTTAAATGCAATCTGTTCCTGGCACTGAACTTTTCACTTCTTGGTGAAACATGTGTGGTTTGCATTTTCTCCTTCAGTATTTGATGACTCCATTTTTAGTCCAAATATATTTTAGGTAGCCATTTTTCATATGAAATGGCCTTTAGTATTGTTTTTTATTAGATATTTTCTTTATTTACATTTCAAATGTTCTCCTCTTTCTTGATTTTCCTTCAGAAAAAAAAAAAAACCAAAAACCTATTCCCTCTTCCCTCCCCCTGCTCATGTTAGTATTGTTAGCCATGCTCCATAATCCCTCCTTTACCCATTTCTTTCATCCCTTCCCCATTTAACCCCCCCACTCTAGTCTTCCATAACAATATATTGTATCTCCCTTTTTTGGTTATCCTCTAGAGTTTCACAATAAGACACATATGTGTGTGACAGAAAAGGAGAGAAACATATAGAAAGAGTGTGTTAGAAATGGAGAAAGCTGTCCAGTTAAAGTCTTTATTATCAATGCCTGAATGCTGTCCTATTATTAGATAAATCTTAAGCCATTTAACAATTTCTTTTGTATTTGTGACAGAAATTTTTTACTATTCTCAAACAATATATTAATGGATATCCTCACCTATGTATTTAGTGGCATTAAGCAGTGAGTTCCTTGATGTTAATCATATTGTAAAATAATCTACCCTACATGTAGTAGTTGGAAATTTCCATTTTATTCCTCACAATTTATAAAGTAAGACAATTCTTGAACCTTTATTTACATTTTATATTTTTGTAGTATTACATGTAACTCCTATGTTTACATTGTTATGAATAACATTATGAACGTGCATTAAAAATATATGGAAATTAAAAAAAATCATTCTGAGCAAGGCATTCTAAATCAAGAAAGACAAACATGAAAGACAAACATGGTATTTACTCAATTATAAGTGGCTATTAGCTGTTAAGTAGAAGACAATCACACTATGATTCACAGATTCAGAGAGGATAAGGGACACATCCAGCTCCACAGGGAGCACAGGAATCTCCCTGGGAAGGAGAAATAGGATCAGTTTTACCAGTGGATGGGGACAAATGGAGACAGAAAGAATCAGGTGGGTAGGCAGGAAGAAATGGAGGCTAAAAGAACAGGGAAAGAAGACTGAAATAGGGGAGAGGGCATTTGGAGAGCAATGTGGAAACCTCAGTGCAGTGAAAACCTCCTGGTACTTATAAAGGTAACCCTAGTGAGGACTTCAAGTATAGAAGCATACAGAGACTGAGTCAGCCACCTTCAGTAACCTGCGAAGTCTTGCAGTGGTGAGACTGAGACATCAACTGAGCCAAAAGCACTTTGTCCCAAAACTATCCTGCCTGCAATATGTGCTGATTGATATATTACTGGTTTAGAGCCTGTGGTTACCAATATCTGGTCCAATGAGAGAGCCCATAGCCCAACATCCCTGGATAGCCAAAAAAAACAGAAGCTGGATGATTCAGAGATCAAGGGTCGAAGCAAACAAGATTGACCAAAAATATATTCAATGAAGTCAATGAAATGATTCCTAGGTACGTTTTACTACATGCTTAGAAGAGGGTGTAGTCCAATTGTCATCAGGGAGGCTTCCTATGGCATCTGGGAGCTTCCTTTGGGAGCATATGCAGGTCCATAAGCAAACATTACGCAAAAACATAATCTTAAATGTAACCAAGTCCTACTGAACCAGAATTCAAGAAATTGCATCCAGACATCTGAGTTCTTGTACCCACCTAGATTAGTACTGAACTTCATTGAAACCTCTGGAGTTATGAAAATGGTGGCTGTAAAAATGATAGGAAGACCAAATATAAATACCTTATAAGACTGGGTAATTCTTTTTTTTTTCAATAAGTCTCATATTAAAAATAAGACTTCTGTCAGTGGTGGCATTCTCCTTTAATCCCAGCACTTGGGAGGCAGAGGCAGGTGGATTTCTGAGTTCGAGGACAGCCCGGTCTACAGGGTGAGTTCCAGGATAACCAGGGCTACACAGAGAAACCTTGTCTCAAAAAACCAAAACAGAAAAAAAAGACGTACCAGGCTGGAGAGATGGCTCAGTGGTTAAGAGCATTGATTGCTCTTTCAAACGCCCTGAGTTCAAATCCCAGCAACCACATGGTGGCTCATAATCACCTGTAATGAGATCTGACCCCCTCTTCTGGAGTGTCTGAAGACAGCTACAGTTTATGTACATATAATAAATAAATAAATCTTTAAAAAAATAAGACATACCAGAAGTCATTTCTAGCAATGATTCACTACCGTGACTGCCAGATCTTTACAAGGATTTCTATACACAGACAAAATCCAATGGCGTGTATATACACACATGGATCTCTCAGTTTAAACATTTTGATTGTCTCTTCTTTTGATCACCAGAAGGCACCTGGATTGACCAATTTATTTGTTTGTTTGTTAATTCATTTGTTCATCAATTAATAGAAACACTGTCTCACTAAGAATCCCAGGCTGATCTGGATCTGCTGTATAGACCAAATTATCCAAATTATAATAATCTGCCTATCTCTGCCTCCATAGTGATGGATTAAAGACATACACCACCACACCAGTTTATGTGTATATTTGTGTGTGTGTGTGTTGCTGAGTTTTACATTAAACCATGTTTTCATATCAAAATGAATTTTTAGTATTCATTTTTTTACTTTTTAAATATTATTTAATTTACTTTACTTCTTGATTGCAGCTTCCCCTTCCTCTTCTCCCATCCTCTCTCTGCTCTCCCATTTCACCCCTACTCTCTGTTCAGAAAAGAAGTGGTCTCAATAGATATCAAACATTTTTTGGGATATTACATTGCAGTAAGGCTAGGGACATCTTCCACTTTAGAAGCTAGTCTAGGTAGCCCAGTTTGGAAAGGGATCCAAAGACAGGCAATAGATTCAGAGACAGCTCCTGCTTTTGCTTTTAGGACTCCTAAATTGAGGCCCAACTGCACAAATGTTAAATAAACGTATGCAGATGGCCTAGGTCTGTCTAATCCTTGCTCTCTGGTTGGCAGTTCAGTCTCTATGAGCCCCTGTGGGCCCAAGTTAGATTATGTAGGTTTTCCTGTGTCGTTCTTGACTTCACTAGTCCTGTCAATCCTTCTTCCCCCTATTCCACAAGATTCACCAAGTTTTACTGTGAGACTATACCTATGTTTCCAGCAGTTGCTGAGTAAAACCTTTCTGATCACATTAATGCTAGGATCCTGTCTACAAGTATCATTAATAATGTCATGGGTGGGCTCACTCACATGGCATGGCTATGAGGAAGCAAAAATGCACTTTTGGTCCTCCAAAAATATGAGAATTTTTAAAATATACTTCAATTTTTCTGTGCTGTGGTCACTGTGACAGTTTGGAAGGCAGCTTTGCTTGACCAGATAACTCTAAGGAACACCCTGAGTCTACAATTATACAAAATCAGGCATTCGCCTTCCCCAGTCCTTTGGGTCATTCTCAGGAACTGAGTACCCAATTTATTCCACAATCATTCTACACCATATGCTTTACAGAAAGATAGCATGAGATGTTGAAATGGGTGGAAGCTAGTTTAGGTCACAAAAAAACATGTTACCTGCATGGAGAAAAGGATGGTTTTCAGATGATATTTCTGTCACCTTTTTGATTTATATTTTTTGACTATAATGGTAAACTTTTTTTGACAACTTGACACAATCTTGGGTAATGTGAGAAAAAGGTACCTCATGTCATACATTTCTGTGCACATTTTCTTGGGTAATGATTCATGTTTGAAGGCCAACCTCACTGTAAAAAAAAATATCACCATGGGATATTGGTTCTGCATTATATTATAAATTGTGATAAAAAAGCTATGGAGAGGACACCAGCAAGAGTGTCCCACTGTAGCCTATGCTTCAGTTCCTGCCTTCATGTTTATTACTTGTGTTCAAGCACTGGCTTCTTCTGATGATAGAATATAACCTACAAGATGAATAAAGCCCTTCTTTCCAGAGTTGCTCTAGGTCATGGTGTTAATCACAGCAATAGAAGAGAGTCAGGCCAAGAACTAAATAACCAATATGTAGCAGAAACATGCAGTTGCAATAATCAGCACCAGCACTCCATTTAATGTACTTAGACGTTTCCATTCAAATAGAGTGTTAGGAAGTAAAGACACTATTTTTTTTTTATTTGAATATTCTCTTTATTTGGAGAAAATACTTGATTGGGTTTCTAGAAGTTATACTCTTAAAAAAAATCAAAGTAAATGGGACACAGCAAAAATATTTCCCACAGAGATTTTCTAGTAGTAGGTATTAAATATTCTCTCAAAAATAAAACTCTCCTCCTGAAAGTCACTTGGATTTAAGCTCCTGTATAAGTACATGTATACTTTTTGTATACGTAGTCAGCTATATGAAGATTTTAACGTTTGTTAGCATTATTCATACCTTAATTAGGTTGTGTTCATTAAAATCTAGATGATTTATTAATTGGAATCATAGTAATGTTTGTTACCCCTTGGTTAAACTATTTCCATTTGTTGCAAAATATGCTATAGTGTCTTTCCACAGGAGAATTAAAAGAATTAACACAGAATATAAACACCAACTCCCAACAATATTTGTTCTAAATAGTTGCCTTCACAATCGAATGCTTTTCAGTAAAAACTAATATCATGCTTCCTGAATCCAATGCTGTGACAAATACTGTTATATCCTTTTTTGGATAAGTATAAAAGCATATAAAGTAAAATTTATGCTATATTTTATAAAACCCAACTTCCTAGAAATGAAATTTAAAATATTTAATTAAATGATTCCCTTAGACTTCTAAACACTATTAAATTTTCATTATACAAAATCTTCATATAGTATAATAAGAAATTTTAAAAATTCAGTTTTAGGTAGAAGAAATTCAAATAATTTTTGATTTGTGAATTTAAATTTATTAACATTATTTAACTACATCCAAATTTGAATTGGAATTTAGGGAAGGGTAACTTTTTTATGCACAGAAAGTTTATGAACCTTGCCTATTGTCCTAAAAGTCTGTCACGAATTTCATTTTCAGCAGCTCTGAACAGTGGCTCATATATGTAGTAAATGTTTGTCTCTGTTGGAGGTACACTAAGTGAGATAAATATCCTTCTTTTCCAGAGTTTTTGGGGAAAAGGAATCCCCAGTGGCATTAATGAGAGGCCAGTGTGCCACTCATTGTGTTAAAGGAGAGTCTTGTCAAAGCTTAATGTTGTTCTTCATTATGATGCATGAAGGGTGAGTGTTGCTTGATACTAAGAAGTTTGTCTAAATCATCAGACTCTCTCACCTGTGCTAAACATTACTATAATTCATTATACAGTGATCTCACCTGAATTTTCAACCAGTATTTGTTGCTTTTCTACTGCAGAATTTCAAGGACAATATTGAATTTCTCAGATGAGAGAAAAGGAGACTGTGAATATTTTCAAACTCTACAGAATCAGATCTAACCAAAACAGCACCAAACATTAGACAACTTTCTCAGTGTATCATACATTCACATTTGTTACAGGACCTTCGGCATTCCACCACTACAGAGGAAATTCAGTGTCTAGAACACTAAGAAGTTACTGAAACGATCCCTGCAATTATGTTCTTTTCTCTATTTGGTTTTTTGAGAGTTTAGTGGGAGTTACTAGTTCACACTCACCCCATGCCACCTTTCCTTCCTACAGCTGATCATCCTTAGTTATACACCATTCCATAACATTTTTTGAAAGAAGACAAAGTGTTGCTCTGCAAGTATTTGTGCATGTGTGGCCTTTTACTGATGCGGCTGGCTTACCAGAGTCTACAGTCTTCGACATCAAGGGTTCTGCCTCTCCAAGAAGCTAAAACTTGCTAGTAGTTCCATGTCTAAGAATTGGATTTCAAGTTGGGTAGTGGTGGTGCATGCCTTTTTTCACAGAACTTGGGAGGCAGAGGCAGGCGGATTTCTGAGTTCCAGGCCAGACTGGTCTACATAGTGAGTTCCAGGACAGCCAGGACTACACAGAGAAACCCTGTCTCAAAAGAACAAAAACAAAAACAAAAACAAAAAGAAAACAAAAAACAAAAACAAAAAACAAACAAAAAAAAAGCAAAAAACCCTCATGTCTAGCTGTCTTGTTCATGGTGGGATCCATTGTGTTTTTCTGCTTTCAAATTAACTATGGGTTCATCTGTACAGCTATCCTTGTGTGTCCAGAAGACTCTGTTTCTATTATTAGTCATTAGCCACCTTTGGGTCTCAAATGATATCCTTCCACTGATATCTGAACTATGGGGGAAAAGTAGTTGTATATCTGTTTCATTTCCAGATGAGTTCTTTACAGTCTCTTAGTTTTCTTGGCTAAGTGTCTTTGTGTTAATAACCATTTACTTCAAGTAGAAGCTTCCAAAAATGAGTTGACAGATGCATTAATTTGGGCATATAAGTCATTACAAGTTTATTTAATATCATGGCTGTTTAGTAGCATTACAGAAGTATATTTTAGCTGAATAATGGTGTTATTGATTTCATCCTGTGAAGCAGGACTTAAGTCCAATCAAATATTGATTGAATAGATCCATGAAACTCATGACACTTTTGCACCTGTGGGAATGTAGTGCCATGCTAATAACTATTATACCTCCCAGGGTTCAGAGAAGTGTTTTAAGTAGATATCCTTGGAAGGTCAGATGTCAGCTGAGCAAGAATGGTCAGAAAACTATCAAGGAACTTCCTAGAGGAGGGGTTGAGATCACAGCAATTCTGTTTCCTACTCTTCTGATAAAACTTAGTGAGTTTAAAATGATCTGGGGAACTGTATTCATAAAGCAGGTATAAACATCAGTCATGAAAAAAACAAAAATAAGAGGTATGTCCCCAACCATCAAAACCATCTTCACTAAAATCTTGAATACAGATCAAAGACTAAAGATGAATGACTGAGAGGACACTTATTCTACTAAATTGTGAAAGGTCATAAAATATTAAAGTAAGCACTTTCAGTATTTTCACCTGCCCTACATACTTCAGAAAGACAAGGAGGCATCCATCACCTTTCTCAAGATGCTATGGAATATATACTAATACAGAATCAAGATCACACAAATATAAGTTTCTTCAAACTATAAACGTTCAGCTCCATTTACCACATACATCCACAGAAAGCTTCAGAACCTGGTGGTTGAAACATGCCAGTTTCTGGATGCTGTTGTCTTGGTTCCAAACTCAGTCCTCCATAATTTTGAACAAGAAACAAAAGAAAAGATAAAAGAGGATAGGATAGGATAGGATAGGATAGGATAGGATAGGATAGGATAGGATAGGAGGGGAAGGGAGGTAAAGGGAGATGAGCAAAGGGGAGAGGAGAGGAGAGGGGAGGGGAGAGGAGGGGAGGAGATGAGAGGAGAGGAGAGGGGAAGGGGAGAGGAGGGGAGGAGATGAGAGGAGAAGAGAGGGGAAGGGAGAGGAGGGGAGAGAGGAGAGGAGAGGTAAGGAGAGAGGAGCAGAGATGGGAGAGGAGACAGGGGAGGGGAGGGAAGAGGAGAGAAAAGAAATGAAAACTGCTAAATCCATGGACAATGAAAGGCTACATTGACAGCTGGCCCAGTGTATACAGTCTACTAGGAATGAAATATAAAGCAGGGACAGGTTTACACTGTGAACAGAAAGGCCATATGCAATGGGAGAACCCTCAGAAATAGTGGCCTCCACTATGATATTACCCAATCTGTACACTAAATAATTAGAATAATTGATGCCATCTACTTTATGATGTATGAAAATGAATATTCCTATATTAATGTCCATAAAAGAGCAATTTTTATTAGGAGCTATCAAAGATAGGCTAGAGGCTTGCAGGTGATTTTCCTGGAGATGGTCCATTATATTTGCATGGCTGTGATGGGTAAGCTCTGAATTGGAGGGTTCTTAGAAATCTCATTTTAGGAATGAATTTTACTGATGATTACCTTTCCCGTGATTATTACATATTCTAATGATTTCTGGACATTAGACCACACTACTGGAGAGATTTTCTGCAAATGAAAATCTACCCTCTTTTAGCAATGCTGTATAGACAAATTGATGATTTCATAATTGCTAATAATGAATTTACAGAATTCCTAGATTTATTCAAGTTATTTCCAGCAATTGATAATATGAAAGCTGCAATTAGAGTTCTGTAAACCTTCACTTGTCACAGACTAATTGCACTAGGATACAATTCAGACTTGGAATAAATTTATGATCAGAGAAAATATTCCTTCTAGGTTATCTGTGAAAACATTACCTGATAACTAAATGTCATAAACTGGGAATGGACAATTTATTGTTAGATGCTAGGGAAAAAAGTAAAATATTGAATGGATTTATCTATATAAAAGTTAAAAACTATTGAGGCACAAGACTGATGATATGCCTCTTGTAAAACCATGACTTGTAACATAAAAAATATTGTTTTAAACTTTTAATGAACTTACAATAAAATGGTGGGACTTTTTTTCCCTTTTCCAAACAATAAAGTTTGGAGATTCTTTTTCATCCAAAATGAGTGAAATTTTGTTTGTTGGTGCATACTTATTGGGACTTGATCATGCAGGATTTTGCTCCATCCACCAAATGTATAAATATGTGTATGTAAGTATGCATGAACAATTGTGGACTTGATGAGATAGTTTGTCAGGCCCAACAAGTGTGGGTGTGTTTGTGTGCATTTTGCCTATGCAAAAGAATTTAATTCTTTTTTTTTTTTTTTTTTTGGTTAACAAAGAGTTGATGAATTTCAGGCCTATCTCTGGGCCAATGAGAGGTCCTTGAGGTTGGAGCAAGAAATAAAAGAAGCCAGTGCTTCTTATCACAAAATAATAAGAGAATAGCAGTGAAAGGAACCAGTGCTTATTGAATCCCAAATATTAATATTATAATGCCATGGATTATCAGTCTTTAGCTTTCATCCAACTCCCTGTTAGTTTTCAGTGGATTTCCAGCTGAAGGAGGCCTCCAGCAAATTTTGACATAGAATATTATGATTTTAATCACATGATTGACACCAGAGCATGACGGATTGGTCTTTTGCTTTCTCTTAGCTTACAGTCTAAATGTCCTTGCAATCATTAAGTCATATCAGGTCAGCCTATGAGTTGTTGCTTTTCTCAACTGTGTTCCTAGTCCACTTCTGTTTGTCCTACTTAATAATTCCTCAGACTGGGCTGGTGAGATGGCTCAGCGGGTAAGAGCACTGACTGCTCTTCTAAAGGTCATGAGTTCAAATCCCAGCAACCACATGGTGGCTCACAACCACCCGTAATGAATGAGATCTGCTGCCCTCTTCTGGTGCATCTGAAGACAGCAACAGTGTACTTACATATAATAAATAAGTAAATAAAAAAAAATAATAATTCCTCAGACAACACCCCAAATCTGGGGAGGGACTGTTGTTCCAAGTCCGAAGTCCTATTGCTTTTTTAATTTTTTTTAATGGCAACATCACTGAATGCCCTTGGTGGGGAGTAATAACAGCACCTTAGTATGGACAGATGGACAGAGGGTTAAGGAAAATATTTACTTCATTCATCATTCATCTCAAATACCCATTCCATTTCTTAAGCCAATAGCAATATCACAAAAAGTCTGAAGTCAAGAAAGTGCTCATTCCGTAGTCAAAGGTTTGAAAAACAAGGGATGTTAATTAAATATTGCAGTCTGTATAACACCCAGTCCAATTTTCAGTGTTAGGGATGGCCCTAACAAATAGAAGTAAGTCTGGGATTTCTACTTAAGATTCCATTGGTCTCAATCCATCATTTCTAATCATCATACCTTCCATATACATTTTACTAGATATGAGCTTTTACTCAGCTTTAGATTTTGTAGATACTTTGTTTTATACTGTATACTATTGTTTGCCCCATTCTAGTGCTTTTAATACTTAATATAAATATAAAAGGTTTTGTGTCTTTTATGTTGGAATTAAATAATCAAAGATATTGTAGAAAACCTCAATTAATATTTAGCACATGATTCCTACACAAGGACCACCATATTCCATGATTGAACAAGGTCTCTAGAAAGCATATTATCAGACTCACCAAATTGGAAGAGATTATGATACTCAAATAATCTTCATAGGAAATTGTCAGATATTAGAAAAAAACAAGACTTAGTGGAATTGTACTTCTGTCTATAATCATCAGTTATATACCAACATGTGTCTATTCCCTAATTAACACAGAAATTCATATTTTAAAGAAGCTTGGCTTGTAGTCAACCCCTACCAGACATTATACCTAGTACATGGATAGGAGTATGTCTTGCCAGGGGTGGGGCATGGCTTTGAGATAGTTGGCTTAAAGAAATTCTCCATTAAAATATCCAAACATTGACATTCCTATCAGGTAACCTTGTTTAACAAGCCAATACTACAATAAGATTTTTAACTGGCAAAAGTTGTCAATCTAGATGCTGAGAGGACCATTTTCCTGACCTCATCCTATGTATTCTCCATGAAGCGAGGGTCACTAGAAACACTCATTAGTCTCCAAAGTGAAAGAACTGGTAAGCTAAAATAGCAAAACTTTACACTTATCATCTCTTATACATTCAGGATACATTCTAATACCCATACTAGATACTAGACTATAGAGTTGGTACTAAGCTATTTGTATATATTTTTATGTATGTTCCTCTATAGATATGCATAAATGTATATACTTAATGTGTGTGTACATGTATGCAATAAGTTTTCATACATATATGCATATGGAAAAATTTAGTGCATCAGATAGGTAAATTGAAACATTAACAGCAGAAAAATATAATAGAACAGAGATTCAAGCACATTTTATTACAAAGACATGTATCAGTGCTCCTGCACATTGAGGCACTGACACTTCTGAAAGTGTCACTTGAAAAAAATCATGTAACTGAAGATTAAGTTATGCTGATGTCTTCAATACAGTCACAGGGAAGATGCTGCATATGATTGAGGTGAGGCCAAGAAGATTCACAGTGATTATAGATACACAAATTCTCATTTAAAACATAGACACACTTATAACCAAAGATGGAAAATTGACTAAAACAAAAGGGTCACCCCTCTTTTACTAAGAGCACCAACACCACACAAATGCATGTCTTTATACTGAGTTACTTATGTGACTATAAAAGGTCATTGAATTATTTTCCTGAAGCTCATTTTCTAAGGGTCAGACATCTTGAGATATTCCTCATTCCCAATGAGCAGATCTATTAATGTCCTCATTGTATATATGATACAGTTTCACTGCAGATTTTATAACGTTTCATGCAATTTTAAAAAATAGGCTTATGCATTCTCAGGAGCTCTATTGATACTCACAGCAAGGCTCTGAGATCAGCTCCTGGTGGTCTCACTTAGCTCTGACAACAGCAGGCTGTCTGTTTGTCTCAGGATCTTCAATGGCTCTCCCAGCCCCTCATGACTGGTTTTGTCAAGCCTTCAACAATTTCCTCACCTGCCCTCTTTTTCCTCCTGCCCAACTTAGTCCTGTGGATGGGAAACACTAGCCAAATAACTCAAGGACTGGATGAACAATTACCTGCCCTAATCTTATCAACTAACTCTGTCCATTCTCCTTTGCCCCTACTTGTGGCAGATGCTATAAACTCTAGGTGCCCCAAGACCTAAAGTTTTGCCCTGTTACATCACTTGAAAACCATGTTATCTACTCTATAAATTTCTTCTACATTCAACATGGTAATACACTGGCTCCTCATCATTCTGTCCTTTCTTTCACGATGCTCACTGAGCCTTAGGTCCAGGAATTATGAATACTGAAAGAGGAAGAATGAACACTCTCAGAAGCAAATGCCTAATCAACTACACAATGCAAAGTGATCAGTCCTGAGGTCATGTGCACAGAAAGAACAAAAAAAGAATCCAGCATTCAGCAAGCTTTATTATATATTCATGGATATATATGTATATATATACATATATGCATATGTATATATATCATTATAATCATCAAAGAAAAAGAAACAATCATTGTGAGAGAAAATGAGGGGGAGGATATATTAGGAGTTAGAGGGAGGAAATCTTGGAGGAGTTTGTGGAAGAAAAGTAAAGGAGGTAATGTAATTATATTTTAACAAAAAGTATATTAAATAACATGAACTACATAAAGTTTAAAAGTGACTACTTTTCAAACTGAAAGGAAGACAGACACTAAACTAAAGGTTTTGAACTTAAACCTTTTGTCAAGATATTATTTTGTACAACCACTAAACAAAATCAATTTATTATGGAAATCAAATACAAATTAATGAAGAACATCAATTACAGTAGCCACCATGTCTTACTGTGGTAAACACATGACAGAATTCACATTACATCATGTTCTACAGTAACTCATGTGCTCTGTCCATGCAGCAGAGGCTGGTCATGGTAAACGGGAAGTGCCTCTACTTTACAGGCTCTCTCACGCCAACCCTTTCTTCTTACCATCAGGCAGCTCCCACTCTTGGGTAGGCAGCATATGTAGCAATTCCACAGTGGTTGTTCATGCCTCTGGCAATCTTCATGTAGCCATTCATACCCCATTCTTTACCATGACTAAAAGGAACCGTGTTAACCATTTAGTAGAAAGAACACAGGAAAGTTGATTCATTACAATAACTCCCCGTGTAAACACTGATCCAGAAGCCTACTTAACTCAATGACCAGAAAATGCAAAACATCAAACTCTGAGAACCAAAAGTTATGTCATAAGATTATGAAAATCACAGCAGTAAAAAATCAGGATATTTTTCTACGCACAGATGGCACAGAACCAACAATATGCCAGCTTTTATAAAATCAATGTCACAAACATATTACTACTCAAAGAAACTGGTGACTGAATCTGAACAATTCTCATACTATTGGTTGCCAAGCCATAGTGTTTAAAAGTTCAGTGGTGGTCACAAAAGAGAAAGAACTGGAGTTCAAGTCCAAGATTCCACATAAAGTCAGAATGGAGACTGGAGTTGGATCTGTGTCTAAGAAAAGGGGCTTTTCCACAGAAAGTTTATTACTTTCCCATCACCCAAGTCAATCAGCTCACAGCCTTCTCTAACTACATTTTCAGATAAGCTGATATTCTCTTCTCATCTCCATGGGCAACTGGTCACATGCAGAATGAAAATTCACACCAACAACTTCACATGTGTGAAAATAATAATTTTTAAAAGAGATATTATCATTGCAGCTCGCCTGAAGTCTGGTAAAATGAAGGCACACCTGGAGAAGCTGGCAAAGCAACTACACATGATAGTAACCTCTAGGATCAGTGAAATATGCTGCCTCCATGGTAGACAGCTAAGGAAAATAACTTTTCTCAACATTGGAAACACAAACACACACACTCACGTACACACACACACACACACACACACAAACACACACCACACACACATGCATGCATGCATTCAAATAGGCATACTACACACATACAATTGGTTACAAAGGAAAAGGTTGTTGTTTAATATACATTGAAAAATTTATGGGGACTCTTATCCTTATTCTGACTCCAAGCAGAAAACTCAGTCAGAAAGTTAAACATAGATATTTGCAATTTATACCTGTTCTTTATCAGCCAGTATTTCCTGCCATCTGATTCTCTTCCTTCATAGCCATAGCCAACTAACAAAACAGCATGATTGACTGTATTACTCCTACATTTTGGCTCATAATAAATACCTGGAAAATAAAATCATAGGTGTGAGAAGTACCAGGAACATAATAATGATCACAGCCAATAAAAATATTAAAGTGTTTTCTAATTAATAAAAAAAAACTCCAGTAAATAAAAGAAAGGCCATCTAGACACCACCCCAATTAGGTATCTATCCCATCTTCAGACACCAAACCCTGATTATATTGCTGATGCCAAGAAGCTGTTGGTCACAGGAGCCTGATGTAGCTGTTTCCTTAGAGGTTCTACCAGTACCTGACCAATAGCAATGCAGATACTCACACACAACTATCAGACTGAGCCCTGGGACCCCAAGGAAAGACCTATGTGAAGGACTGAAAGAGTTGAAGGGTTTGAGACCCCAACGGAAGAACATGATCAGCTAACAAAATGACCTAGAGGACCCCCAACAGTAAACCAGTAACTGAAGAGTATATATGAAGTGATCCATGGCTCCAGCTACATATGTAGTAGAGGATGGCTATATCTCACGTCAGTGGGAAGGGAGGCCCTTGGTCCCATGGATGCCTAATGTCCCAGTGTAGGGGGAATTCTAGAGTGGTAAAGTGGGATTAAGTGGATGGAGGCAAAGGGGAGGGGGCAAAGGGGATAGGATGGGGGTTTGTGTATGGAGGTACCAGAAAGGGGGATACCATTTGAAATGTAAACAAATAAAAGGATTAATAAAAAATAGAACCCATTGTTGAGAGGAATCCTGATACAGGTTCTTATCCAAAAGCAAATAAATACAACAAACAAAACTTGGGTAATAAACACTGCCCTACATACTGCCCTACATAGAGAAATACTTTTCTTCTTGCATTTTTACTTAAAGAACCCATTTCAAGAAAACATAACTGAATATAAAAATATGTAATTCAAGACACTCTTTAGAAGTCAGTTCCTGAAAGACAATTGGTCCATTACTTAAGATATATCATGTGGAGGAAAGTTGTGTAATTTAAGTGTAATAATTATTATATATTATGAAGTATTCATATGCATACAAACGATCTGTGTCACAGTTCATATCACTTTCTGGGATGATTTGGGAATATTAAGTTGCAAAGGGCTCACATGTATGGGAGCTTGTTATTACTATCCATATACTAGTTATTTGCATCAAATATTATACACAGTAATGTGCTCCCTCAACCTAGCAAGAGTCTCACAAGCATTCTTAGTTATATCTACCAGAATGGTTCTCAACCTTCCTAATGATTGTTTAATACAGTTCCTCTTGTTCTGATGACTCCCAACCATGAAATTATTTTCTTTTTACTTCGTAACTGCAATTTTGCTACTGCTATGAATCAGAATTAAATATATAACATTCAGGATATCTGATATGCAACCCCTGTGAAAGTGTCATTTGACCCCCAATAAGGTTTTGACCTACAGGTTGAGAACCACTAAGGAACACATACTTACCTTCCCTATAAAAGGTGAAAGATTCATGTGAAGCATCAATGCCAACAGAGATGGGCCCTATAGTTGCTACAGCATGCATTAAGGCTTCCTCAGTCCTTGAGATAATGGAAAAGCCTGTGATTCTAGCAGCGGAATGTTTGGAGAGGTACTGGCAGTGTCCTTCCTTTAAAAGGTAGAAAGGTGAGAGAATCAGTTATTTCTATCCACCTGCAGGGAAGCATGAATCAAAATCACAACACTGCAATTTGTAGCTGAGTATCTACAAGTCTGGGCTATTCTTAAACCTCCCAGAAAGTGAAATTAACTGAGAGATTTAGATCTCATGTCTCATGAGGTCCGATTTCAGACCTCATGTCTTCAATGACACCTTTCTGTCCATAAGAAATTTTCACAGGAAGAACTATCTATCATATGTGGAATGATTTCCATATTCTGTGTGTGCAAAGAAGCAGGAACAGCTGCATGGAACCTCTGCATCATAAGGGTGTGACAAACTGATAATGAGACCTTGATGGTATACAGTGATTCTACCTTCCAATGTGAGTTCAGAAGACTGGATTATTTCTACAATTATCTGTTGCCTGAGAATGCTGAAATGACAATAGCATAGAAAATCCACTTACCCTTCCTTTGTATGGATAAGTTGACTCAGCCTCCAGACCACCATTTCTCCACACGTACTTTAAAGCACGGAATATATGGCCTGAAGAACAGCCATGATTCCCTTCAGTTCTAGAACAGTCCACTAGGTTTTGTGCACTCAATGAGACTAGTCTACCTGTTTTCCGGAACATCTGGCCTTCTATAGCACCAGCTGCAGAAAAGGCCCAACAAGAATTACATGTGCCCTAAGTAGAGAATAAAAGACAGTCATGCACAAACAAGTAGCAAACCCACATCACACAGCTGAATACTGTGTCAAAGAATGAACTGTTTGCAAGTTATTGGTGCCAAGGGAGGACATATCATTCTTTTGAGGGACCTGGCTACTGCCAGCTTTGCTTGTACACCAAAGAATGGCTGCATACACGTGCACATGTATGTGCATGAACATATGGGAAAGACATAAAATTGTCTGGTTGCTATTACCAACAATAAATAAGGCACAGAAACTGGAGAGGGACTGAATGGAGGCCACTAGGTAGAGGTAGATAATGGTAGAGGGACAGGATCCATACACATTGTACAAACAAATGAAACATTCAAAATAGGAACATATGTTATTAAAAGTGAATTATGCTAATTATGAATAAAGCTCCTATGAGCATTGTTGAACAATTGTCTTCGTGAGCTATTTCAGCATATTTTTGATATATGACCAAGAGTAATACAGCTGGGTCCTGAGGTACAAATATTCCCAGTTTTCTGAAAAAAAAAATGTCAAATTGGTTTCAAAAGTGGTTGTGCAAGTTTGCACTCCAATCAACAGTGAAGAAGTATTCCCCTTGCTCCACATCCTCCCCAGCATATTCTATCTCTTGAATTTTTGATCTTAGCTATTTTGATGGGAGTAAGAGGGAATGTCATAGTTGTTTGATTTGCATTTTCCTGATGACTAAGGACTTTGAACATTTAAGTGCTTCTCAGCCATTCTAGATTCCTCTGTTGAGAATTCTCTGGTTATATCTGTCTTCCATTTTGTAATTGTGTTATTTGTGTTGTTGGTGTCTAACTTCTTGAGTTATTTGTAAATTTTGGATATTAGACCTCTGTCAGATGTAGGGTTAATGAAGATCCATTCCCATTCTGCTGTCAGTTTTTCTATTGAGAACGTCCTTTGCCTTAAAAGATTTGTGGTTTCAAAGGTCCCATTTACTCCACAGGAAGACCACCTTGAGTCAACTAACCTGTACTCTTGGGATCTCAGAGACTTAATCACCAACCAAAGAACATATAGACTGATACAAGGCCTCCCCTATCACATGTAGCAGATGTGCAGACTGACCTTTACGTGGGTTGAACAATTGGAACTGGGGCTATCCCATAAGCTGTTGTATGTATGTGGGGCATGTTCTACTAGCTTGTATGCCTTGTCAGGTCGCAATGAGAGAGGAAGCACCTAGCCTTACAGAGACTGGAATTATTGTGAGGGGTGGATAGCCAAGGATCCCCCCAACCTGCTCAGAAGTGAAGGGAAGGAGGAAGGGAAGAGGATTATGGGAGAAGATGGCTGGGAAGGGGGCAGAGTACTGGATTTAAAGTGAATAAGTAAAAAATGACTTAGATATTTTTAACAAAAAGCAAAAGCAAAAATAAAATAAATAAGCAAAAGAAACAATATTAAATTTTTTAAAAAGTAAATTGTGTGTCACTCTACACTCAACACACACAGAGCAGTCAATGCTATTTTCCCCAGTGACTCAACAAGACAGTCATGTGATACTGCTATACCTGATTCTTCACAGAAGTCACATAGCCTCTTCTTCTCCAGTCCACAAATTTGGGGAGATAACCAACAATACGATGGTGGATACTTTTCTTCTTCCTAAGATTCTGGACTGGAATATCAGTCAGCTTTTTCCTGAATTCTTCACTGGTCTTCAAGGAACACAAGAATCATGAAAAACAAAAGATTTCACATGAACAATTGGAAAACTATGTGATGCAGTCCATCTCAAACTTACCATATCACCAAAGCCATTGACCTCCATAGTGAAGTTATTCTTCCCCTGATCATATTCAATATTATGTTGTTTGACCAGTTTCATATTTTCTTCCCATACTGCTCTCTTCTGCCCTTCTTCCTTCTGGAAATAAACATAATATATGACATTTCTTTATAGTAAAACGTGTCCACAAGCTGACAAGGAGTACTCACTGCCAGAGGTCATAAGACAGGTCTCAGGACACTGCAGAAAAAAGCCATTCTTCACATAACTAAGAACAGAAAGTCTCACCATCCCAAATCCTTGGTTCATGATTTTGGGCAATTGCTTAATAAAAGGTAATCTCTATGACCTCTGTGGCACCAAAAATACCAATAAGGACTATTCTCCATGAGGTCTGGCAGAATAGTATTCATATTACTAACCAGGCTGTAGATTTTGTTATATTTTATCTTCCACTCCTGCCATTCAAAATCCAAACTGGGATCAGATGATTGAATAGCTTCAGCCACTCCCAAGCAGAGGATGGCCAGCCAGACAGCAGAACCCATGCCTTAAGCACCTAGATGATAAGGAAAGGAAATAAAGACGACCAACTACAGTTTTTCCAAAATGCCTTTCACGCCATTCTGAGAAATAAAGACATGTGTGTTGGATAAAACTACTTGAAGAACTTTTTTCAAATATCTGCCCACATATTTTGATAATGGATAAATATGTACTTATGGTTAAAGATTCCATGGATGATATTAGTTGCTCCACCAAAATGCACAACATGTGTCTTGAATTCTATGAGTAGAAACAACCAATGCAGTCTGTGTATTACAAACTTAAATTACCAGAAAGATGTCCTTGAACTTCAAAATTAAAGTGTTAGACAGTCATGGATGTAGGACATGGATTTGTATGGCATCTGATTGTAAGGAAAAGGTTACTGGGAGAGCTGTGGCCAAATGACTTTCATATCCCTACCTAATAATTGGTATGTGGGATTATCTTGAAAACTTCCATCTTGAATGAAAATTATGAACTCCTAGCTTTTGAAAATATGGAAAGAATCAGTACTATTCCCTTGGAATAGAGTGTAGTGACTACACTCTATAATCACTATTTCAGTGATAAAATAGTCACAAAGAAAAGTCACTGGATACCAGTGGAATAAAAAAGATAGCCACACACAGGATTCAAATCATGACTTAATGTGCCTCTCAAATGATACTCACTATAAGGCCTAAGGAGAGCTATGTCATCTGCTAATACTTTTGCACATGTCAATGAAGAATTGTAGTTTACCAAGTGGCATTGTGCAAGGGGATAGAAAAGATACCTAAGCCACAAGTGACCAGCTACTGTTCTCTCTGGAAAAAGACTCAGATGTTTACCTTTTGGGAAAAGTGTCAAGTTAACCATGTAGGGCCTGTTTTTCCCCTTAGTTGTTCTCCCTTCTTCCATCTCCAAACATTAAGATTATAGATATTGAAAGGATAGTCTCATTCCTTGAGATTATGTCAGTTTCCTTATCTAGTGAACCATTCTATTCTGTTTTAGAAGAGGTAAGACCTTACCAGGAAGACTTCTAATATCTTTATTCACTCCACAAACTCAGATCTTCAGATGTGGTTGAGATTCCCAGGATCCAACCCTGCTGTACTTCACTTGAGCTTTAAATATAGTTTCAGTCCAGGAAGTCAGACTTGCACTTCTTTTGATTTGCTATGCTGGTGACTGGATTAGGCCTCTAGGCTATGGAACACATAATAAGATCAGATCCCACATATCCTGAAGGTTGGGTGTGGGCAGCCTCAATAGATGGTGTAGAGCTGACCCTATGGATCTTAACAGAGGAATAAGAGACCCGGCCTTTCTTCCTTCCATCACAAGATACTTGATGCTTTTCACTCCTGAGTGGCTTAAGAAAAATGTGGTAAAGCTCTATGGAATTTTAGTCAAACTATATCTTAGTATTACTATTGCTGTGATAAAATACCATGACAAAAGAAACTTGAGGAGGAAAAGGTTTGTTCTGTTTAATATTCCACCTTACAGTTCATCAGCAAAGGAAGTCAGAACAGGAACTCAAGTAGGGCAGTAACCGGGAGGCAGGAGATGATGCAGAGCCCATGAATAAGTGCTGATTATTGTCTTGTTCCTCAAGGCTTACTCAGCTTGCTTTCTAATAAAACCCAGGACAACCATACCAAGAATGGTTTCATCCATCGTGGGATACCCCTACTGCTTCCTCAATAAATTACCAATAAGAAAATGCCCCCACATGCTTGCCACAGCTTTTTGTTTTTATTAACTTTTATTTTATTTATGATGAGAAAAGTTACATGATTTCAATTTATCTGAATTTGTTACCATTTAAAAACGTATTTTAGTTAAATAGAATTGAATCACATTCTCGTTCCCATTCTGTACCACCGCTCCTCCCAGAGACCCCCCTTCAATACCTACAATATTTTTTGTCGTATTCCTTAAAATATATAATATTATAACAATAAAAATAAGTATTATAAAAGTTGTTTGATATAAAACAACAATCAATTTAACAGTCTTATGTAGATGCTCGTCTACAGCAATAGTGAAAATACATTTTTCTCAATATAAATTTTAAATAACTCCAAATATATTAGCTGTATACTTAAAAATAAATGCATCACTACTAGTATTTTCTTAAATGAACATGAATATATCAACTCTTTTTGTTTGTTTTGTATTTAGTAGAGTTTAAAATCTTGGCTCTTACTGTGGTACAAGCCCAA
>NW_022196913.1:66155986-66172684 GCF_008632895.1 Mastomys coucha
AATGAATTGTAGGCTCGATTTTTGGATATAGACATCCTGCTATGGTCAAAGCTATTTGACTTGAGTGAGTGATGTCATTCTCAGCCCACAGAGAACAGGTTACATTCATTTAAGAAATAGTGCAGGTATTAAGATGGTCTATCCATAAAGTCATTCACCAACTGTTTCAATGAACAATGGTTCTGCTTGGAGGGTGGCACAGACATTAGGTGAGGGTAAGAATTTGGTTCATTAGCTGTGATAATTTGGAAAAGCATTCATCTCAGAGAAAGAGTAACTTATAAAGTCCTCTTCTTCAAACTTGATACAAGAGTTACAAATGTCAAGCAAAGCATTCAGTCTCACTTTGTTGTCCTCTTACAAACCACCTCCCGAGTTAATCGTCTATGTTTCTTTTGGGTATATAAATACTTTTGAAATTTATAAGCTGTTCTGAAAACCATAGTATAGTGTAAAAACATGAAATAAACAATACTACTAATAGAGAGGCTGAGATAGGAGAAGCAACATTTCAAGACCCTTATGTTGTACACAGCAAGACACTGTCACAAACATACAAGCTGACAGTGTATATAGATTGTACAATGTTGGACCTATTTCTACAATTACCAAATTAGAGAGATCATTGGATGACAATCAACAAATTTCCAATTCCTCATATTATTGGATTTCAATCGACTAGGATATGTTGGTAATATTATTTTCAAATTAATATATTAAGAAAAAGTAATTGTCACTTCCTGTTGTTTTTGCTGTAAGAGGTGGAATTAGGTTTGTGTGGATTTGTTGAAAGATTACCTTCTTGCTTCTTCTAGGGTGTAGTTTTGCTCCTTATGTTGATGTTTTCCATCTATTATCCTTTGTAAGGCTGGATTTGTGGAAATATATTGTGTAAATTTCATTTTGTCATGGAATATCTTGTTTCCTCCATCTATGGTAATTGAGAGTTTTCTGGGTATAGTAGTCTGGGCTGGCATTTGTGTTCTTGTAGGGTCTGTATGACATCTGTCCAGGATCTTCTAGCTTTCATAGTCTCTGGTGGGAAATCTGCCATAATTCTGATAGCTCTGCCTTTATATTTTACTTGCCTTTTTTCCCTTACTGCTTTTAAAATTCTTTCTTTGTTTAGTGCATTTGGTGTTTTGATTATTATGTGATGGGAGGAATTTCTTTTCTGGTCCAGTCTATTTGGAGTTCTGTAGGCTTCTTGTATGTTCATGGTCATCTCTCTCTTAAGGTTAGCGAAGTTTTCTTCTATAATTTTGTTGAAGATATTTACTGGCCCATTACATTGGGAGTCTTCACTCTCTTCTATACCTATTATCCTTAGGTTTGGTCTTCTCAGTGTGTCCTGTATTTCCTGGATGTTTTGAGTTAGGAGCTTTTTCCTTTTTGCATTTTCTTTGACTGTTGTATCAATGTTTTCTAAGGTGTCTTCTGCCCCTGAGATTCTCTCTTCTATCTCTTGCATTCTGTTGGTGATGCTTGCATCTATGGCTCCTGATTTCTTTCCTAGGTTTTGTATCTCCAGGGTTATCTCTCTTTCTGATTTCTTTATTGTTTCTATTTCCATTTTTAGATTCTGGATGGTTTTGTTCATTTCCTCCACCTGTTTGATTGTGTTTTCATGTCATTCTTTAAGGGATTTTTGTGTTTCTTCTTTAAGAGCTTCTTTACCTGTGTTCTCCTGTATTTCCTTGAGAGTACTATTTATGTCTTTTTTAAGGTCCTGTATCATCATCATGATAAGTGACTTTATTTCTGAATCTTGCATTTCCAGTATGATGGTGGGTCCAGGACTTGCTATGGTGGGAGAATTGGGTTCCGATGATGGCAAGTGACCTTGGTTTGTGTTGTTTATTTTCTTATGCTTACCCCCCCACCATCTGGTTAACCCTAGAGCTACCTGCCCTTGCTAAATCTGACTGGAGCCTGTCCTTCCTGTGATCCTGGTTGTGTCAGGACTCCTCAGAGTCAAGCTGTCTCTGTGATCCTGTGATTCTGGGATCCTGGGATCCTGGGCTTGTTTGATCACCTGGGAGTGTGGCTTTCTCTGTGTGTTGTGGGACTGGCTGCAGAGCTTTTGCCCAAGGTCTGCTCAGAACACTAACCCAGACAGACCATAAGGAACCGGAGTTCCTGTGTGCCTGGTCCCGCTGGTCCCAGTTACTTCCCTATTTTTTTTTTTTATTTTTAAGGTTACCATACAATATACTGAATCATCTTTATTTTAGTGATGAGTTCCTTATTAAGTGTCACAATACTTTTTGGCCATTCAGTTTCATTTGGAGTATAGAAAGTCTTTCTTTTCTCTTTTATTGGATATTTTCTTTATTTGCATTTCAAATGTTATCCCCTTTCCTGGTTAACCCTCAGGAAACACCCTATCCCATTTGCCCTTTACCTGCTTCTATGAGGGTGTTCACTCACTTATACACCCACTCATGCCTTGCCACCCTGGCATTTCCCTACACTGGGGTATCAAACCTTCAAAGAACAAAGGGCCTCTTCTCCCTTTGCTGCCCAACAAGGTCATCCTCTGCTACAGATGTGGCTGGAGTCATGGGTCCCTCCATGTGTACTCTTTGGTTGGTGGATTAGTCCCTGGGAGCTCTGGGGGTGGTGAGCCTGCTTGGTTGATATTGCGGTTCTTCCTATGGGGTTGCAAACCCTTCAGCTTTCTCAGTTCTTCCGCTAACTCTTCAATTAGGGACCCCATGCACAGTCCAATGGTTGGTTGCAAGCATCCACCTCTGTATTTGTCAGGCTCTGGAAGAGCTTCTCAGGAAACCGCTATATAAGGCTTCTGTCATCAAGCAGTTCTTGACATCCACGGTCGTGTCTGGGTTTGGTGACTCTATATGGGATGGATCCCCAGGAACAGCAATATCTGGATGGCCTTTCCTTGAGTCTCTGCTCCACACTTTGTGTCCATATTTCCTCCAGTGAGTATTCTCCCTTCTAAGAAGGGCTTGAACATCCACATTTTGATCTTCCTTCTTCTTGAGCTTTATGTAGTCTGTGAATTTTATCTTGGTTATTCTGAGCTTTTGGGCTAATATCCACTTATCAGTGAGTGCATACCATGAGCCTTCTTTTGTGATTGGATTACCTCACAGAGAATATTTTCTAGTTTCATCCATTTGCCTAAGAATATCATGAAGTCATTGTTTTTAATAGCTGAGTAGTAATTCATGGTGTAAATGTACTACATTTTCTGTATCCATTCTTCTAATTAAGGACATCTGGGTTCTTTCCAGCTTCTGGCTATTATAAATAAGGCTGCTATGAACATAGTGGAGCATGTGTCCTTTTTATATATTGGAGCATCTTTTGGGTATATGCCCATGAGTGGTATAGCTGGGTTCTCAGATAGTATTATGTACAATTTTCTGAGGAACTGCCAAAATGATTTCCAAAGTGGTTGTACCAGCTTGCAAACCCATTGCAATCCCACCAACATCATTACCAGCATCTGCTGTCACTAGAGCTTTTGATCTTAGCCATTCTAACTGGTGTGAGGTGAAATCTTAAGGTTGCTTTCATTTGAATTTCCCCGATGACTAAGAATATTAAACATTTCTTTAAGTGCTACTCAGCCATTCACTCTTCCTCAGGTGAGAATTTGTTGTTTAGCTCTGTACCCCATTTTAAATAGGGTTATTTGGTTTGCTAGAGTCTAATCTCTTGAGTTCTTTTATATTTTGAATATTAGCCCTCTATCAGATGTAGGGTTGGTAAAGAATACACATTGAGGTACTGATGGCCCCAGCTTCATATATAGCAGAGGATGCTCTTGTCTGGCATCAAAGGGAGGGAGGGGGCTATTGGTCCTGTGAAGGCTTGAAACCCTAGTGTAAGGGAATGCTAGCACAATGGGGCTGGAGTGGGCAGGTGGGTGGGAGAACATCCTCATAGAGGCAGGGGAGGGAGAGTGGAATGAGAGGTTTTCTGAGAGGAAACTGGGAATTGGGATAACATTTGAAATTTAAATGAACAAAATAACCAAAAAAAATTAAAAAAGAAAGTTATTTTAATGTATAAGCTAACATCCTTATAAAAGTTATTATTTTTACCATCATTATTTTTAGCACTTAGATCATTATCACAAAACTAATTCCACAAAATGAGAGTCTGTTTCCCTAGCATTTCCAAAACACTTTCATCAATGGGAAAAACAACTTCTGTCTAAATGGATTTAAGGATCCATTAGTATGAGGAAATTCCTCCTTGGTATTATAAATCTAACAAACTCCCTGAGGCTGCAGAGGTCCTAGACCTTAAATATACTTTGCTGTATTCCTCACAGTAACCTCAAGAAATGGAGCTTACATATGTGGCTGAAAATCCCCACACAATACTCCTCGTTCTTTACCAGGATTTGGGTACCTGAGATTTCATTTTCCAAGACAAAAAAGTCCATATCATATATTCTCTATATATTTCTATTTGGTACATGAAGAACATGTAAAGGAAACAAAACAGTAAAGAGAAAGTAAGTTGATGATGACTGACATCTATTATTAAAAGCAATCAAATCATCATCATTACTGAGATCCTTATGATGCACTAAAGTATCAATGACTTATTCTCAAGGTTCTTGCTGATCAACCATACCTTTAGAGACTGGGCCATCACTCACTGTCATGACAATAAATGATTATTCTTTGGTTAAGAATAGGTTCTCTTCTTTGGTTAAGAATAGGTCTTCCTCACTTATAGTGAAGTTTCTTAAAGAAATATTGAGCCTTGCCTATCATTTTTATATCAACTTAATGTGTTTTCTTGTGAATGACCATTGCAAGACTAATGGTGAGCACTGGTGAACTATTTTTACTGTGTGTTGTGAGAGTTACAACTTAGTTATTGGCTCTGTTTCTTATTGACATAAAAGAGTTTAAAGTGACACCTTATCTGTACTTCTTTGACTTCCTTATATTCTGTGAAGCAAGTATGGTGTCATCCACAAAGTGCTATGATAAGGGTGATTTGTGAGAGCCATGAGAATTATTCTGAAGGGTGGCCCCAGAGCACATAGGACCTAGGAGCAACAGTTAAGCAATATGGCCTTCCCAAAGAGATAATGCTTTTCATCCTCAGCAGTTGATTCAGCAGCATTAGTCACTATTTCTGGACAGAGCCCAATAGTGTCTCTAAACACAGATCTTTAGAACTCAGTAACTTCTCTCCTGATGTTTCTCATGATAAAGAATAGAACTTCCTTTATTCCAGGTACAATAACCAGATCTACTGACTCTTTCAACTAAACAAAAAAAAATTGTATTATTTTCAGACAATAAAAGAAAAGAAAATACTTGGCAGAAAATTTAATAGTTCATTGGTTCTGACATGGGATCTGACTAGGAAATAAAAGGTAGAAAGGGAGAATATAAATAAATAAACAAATGGATATGGTCAAAGATAACTATAACAGCTTAAATGCCATGTAATACATAGATGTAGAATAGTAGTCATGAAGATAAGTTGGAATCAAAACCTGACTTCCTAACTAACAAATGTGTAGCATAATCCATCAAACAACTAAGTATTCATTGTAAAGTCACATTATGAAGTATATAAACCATGATTGATTCTTTCTGGAACAATCAGAAAACAAATGCAGTAACTGAGAGCTGACAGAAGGCCAAACAGATCCTCACAGGGCACAGATAAAACCTCCGGAAAGCGTAAATAAAGGAACATTAACAGTCAAAGAAAAAAATTTGAGACAGCTACATTGTTTTAAACAGCAAAAAGGAAAGCATAAACAAATGGATTTAGTGATACTGAACAGAAGAGTTACATAAGACAGTAAAAGGATTCATTTTGTGAGAATTTTATTATTTTTGAATCAATATTCATAAGGGAAATTAGTATAAAGTTCTATTTCTTTGTTAAGTCTTTGAATGGTTTAGGTATCAGCATAAGTGTAGCTACATAGAACAAATTAGGTATAGTTCCTTCTGTTTATATTTAGTGGAATAGTTTGAAAACTATTGGTATTAGGTCTTCTTTGAAGATCTGATAGAATTCTTCACTGAAACCATCTGGTCCTAGATTTTTTGGGGGGTGCGGATGGGAGAATTTTAATGACTTTGTATTTCTTTAGGGGTTATGTTCTGTTTAGACAGTTTATCTCATCCTGATTTAACTTTGGTATCTGGTATCTGTCTAGAAAAATTATCCATTTCATCAAGATTTTCCAGTTTTTGTTGAGTATAGGCTTTTTTAGTAGGATCTGGTGATTTTTCTTTTAAATTTCTTCAGTTTCTGTTGTAATGTCTCTCTTTTCATCTCTGATTTTGTTAATTTGAATACTATCTCTGTGCCCTCTAGTTAGTCTGACTAAGGGTTTATCTATCTTGTTGATTTTCTCAAAGAACCAGCTCCTAGATTCCCATTGAATTGAGCACAGAGACACCAATGGAAAAGTTAGGGTAAGGATTGAAGGACCTGAAGGGTCAACTAATTGGACACCCAAGAGCTCCCAGTGACTAAACAACCAACCAAGGAGTACACATGGAGGGACCAATGCTCAAGTTGCATGTGTAGCAGAGGATTGTCTTATCTGGCATCAATGGAGGCTCAATGCTCCGGCATAGGGTGATGGTAAGGCAGTGGGGATGAAGTGGATGGGTAGGTGGGTCATAGAGGCAGGGGAAGGGATCAAGGGATGAGGGGTTGCAGAGGGGAAACTCTGGAAAGAGCACAACATTTGAAATCAAAAATAAATAAAATAAACAATAAAAAAGACAGTAAATTATCCATTCCTAGATCCCTCATCACCTCACAGAAGTAGAGAATTCAATCAGCAGGAAAGTGGGAGGTTGGTCCTGCTGATATGCAGTGTGAGGAATCTGTGCATTTCTGGCTCCTTCGTACCCTGCTATTAATAGCTCTTCTAGAATAAAAATGGTTAAGAATACACAAAAAACCTGCCCTCTTTGTAATCTATTAATGCTAAAGAGAGATGATTACTAAATTCACTTTTATTTTATTTCTCAAATACTCAAGAGTTTGGCAAATGGCATGTTAGTCTAGGAAAAGATAAACAAAATTGTGAAAATCAGGTCTTACAGTCTCTGAGACAAAAGACTTCTGAACTCGGTTGTCTTCAAAATTATGATCTTGTAGAAACCTTTATATTTGATACTTCAGGATACACACTGTCTTCATCAGTTTTAGAAATGTTCAATATGTTGATTTTATAATTATCAGCACTAATAATATATGGCTGAACTAATAATATAATACAGAAAAATATGTTGCAGGGATATTCAGGAATTTTTGTTAATTCTTCCCCAATTGCAAGACAAAATTCATTAGAGGCTTTCATTAATAAAACACAAGCATGTAACTCAGATGGCAATTTAAAAGACTAAAGATTCTCAATCTAATCCAAAGATATATTTAGTGGATATTTAAAGAGAAATAGGATAGGAAACATTAAAGAATCTCTTTGCCGTATTTAAGTCATTGTGTTTCTATTAAATGCAGAATACTTTGTATGTACAGTAAAAATAAATCAATATGAAGGACATACAGAGTCTCTGATTATCTCCAGGTGTTTGGGAAATTCATTCCTAGTGTGTTGAATGAAGATTCAAGGCATAAACAACCCACACTGAGTCTCCAGGAACAAGGACACAGAAGACTAATCGTGGACAAAGGTTTAAGAAACATGTGATGTTCATTTTAAATTAATTTTTGCTCATTAAACAATCAAAAACTTACTGTGGCCAAAGTTTTCAGGATCTCCACGTTCAGATTTGAAATTGTTTATGAGCCAGAGATGAAGAACATAGATTATGGGAAAAACAGGCAGAAAAACCTGTCTCTGGTAGAAAAGAAAATAATACATATCATAAAAAATGCAATTTATCATAGTGACAGAAACATAATTATAATCACTTCCAAATTCATCAAGTACATGAAAGGATAGGCAAGAGTTCATAGATATGTGAGACAAGAAAAAGTGTGTAGTTTCCTCCTCAGAGAGAAGAGACAAAAGAACCAGAGGAAAGTATAATATGCAAAGTACCATCTGATTTATTGCTTTAATTTTGATATTTGTTTAGAAGTTGTTTTAAAATGAAAACTATCATCCTTAAAAATTCAAAGTGGCATCCATCCTATATTCATCCTATATTCTGGTGTTTTCAGTACAGGAAAATACTTTGCATACCACCAAGAAACATCAACAAGACAGCCACAAATCATTTACTTACAATGGTGTACTGCCTGCTACACAATAAATATTTTAACTTAAGACTCACTACACAAGATGCAACCCATACCCAACACTGCTTGGGTAACCAATAACCAATAACCAAAGACTAGATAGCCCAGGGGCCTAGAACAAAACCAAATCTTACTGGAAATTTGTTTTAAAAGTAGTGATAAAATAACTCCCAATGATATTCTGCTATACTCATAGGTCCATTTTTTTTTCAGCTATCATCAGAGAAGCTTCATGCTGCAGCAAGTAGGAACAAATATGGACACCCATAGTCACACATTACATACAAATACATAGAGAGAGAGAGAGAGACAGAGACAGAGACAGAGAGACAGACAGAAAGAGAGAGAGAGAGAGAGAGAGAGAGAGAGAGAGAGAGAGAGAGAGAGAGAGAGAGGAATTGCATGCAGACACACAGAGAGATAGAAAGAGCACAAAACACACAGCATTCAGCCGGGCAGTGGTGGCGCACGCCTTTAATCCCAGCACTTGGGAGGCAGAGGCAGGTGGATTTCTGAGTTCAAGGCCAGCCTGGTCTTCAGAGTGAGGTCCAGGATAGCCAGGGCTACACAGAGAAACCCTGTCTCGAAAAACAAAAACAAAAACAAAAACAAAAAAACAACACAGCATTAAATGAGATGTCTTCATCAAATCCCTCTCCTTAGGCCTCTTACTTAATAATTCATGTTTGAAGCAAAACTCACTGTAAACAGTGTCATGATGAGAAGTTGGTTCTGCATTGTATTATGAAATGTAATAAGAAAGCCATGGAGAGGACACCAACAAGTGTGTTCCACTGTAGCCTTTTGCTTCAGTTTCTACCTTCATGTTAATTCCTTGAGTTCAAGAACTGGCTTCTCCTGATGATAGAGTATAACCTACTAGCTGAATAAAGCCCTTCCTCCCAAAGTTGCTCTTGGTCATATTGTTAATCACAGCAATACAAGAGATTCAGGCCAAGAACTAAATAAGCAGTACACAGCAGCAATATGCAGTTGCAATATTCAGCAGTAGCACTCCACTTTATGTATTTACAAGCTTCCATTCAAATAGAGTGTTAGGAAGTAAATACACTATTTTTTTCATCTATATACTCTCTTTATTTGGAAAAAATGCTTGGTAAGTTTTCTGGAAATTATAATTTTAAGAAAATAAAAGTAAATGGAACACAGCAAAAAACATTTTCCATAGGTATTTTCTAATAGCAGGTATCAAATGTTCTCTCAAAAATAAAACACTCCTCCCGAAAGCCACCTTGAATTTATGCTTCGATGTAAATATATCTATACTTTTTGTATATGTAGTCAACTACATCAATATTTTCACATTTTATTACCATTATTGTTACTTTAACTAGTATATATTAATTAAAACCTAGATTATTTATTAATTGAGATCATAGTAATATTTGTTGGCCTTTAGTTAAACTACTTCCATTTAGTGCAAAATATGCTGTAGTGTCTTTTCAAATGAGACTCAGCAGATTTGACACAGCATATAAATACAATCTCTCCACAAACTTTGCTCTAGATACTTGCCTCCACAGTCAAATACTTTCCAGTAAAAGGTAATATCATGCTTCTGAATTCAATAGTGTGTTAAATTTTGTTGTATCCTTTTTGAGTAAGTATAAAAGTTGATATAGTAAAGTGCAACTTTATCCTATATCTTATAAAAGAGAACCTCCCTGAAATGAAATTTAAAACATTTAATTAAATAATTCTCTTATACTTCTAAACATTAAATTTTTCATATGTAAAAATTTTCATGTTATATAATAAGAAATGTAAATATTCAGATTCAGGTACAAGAACCTCATAATAAATTTGACTTGTGAATTTAAATACATTAACATTATTTCACTATATCCAAATTTGAAGTGGAATTTAGGGAAAGGTATCTATTTCATGTACAAAAAGTTTATGAATATTGTCTGCTATGCTAAATGGCTGTCAAGAATTTCACTTTGAGGGCCCTAAACAGTGATTCATATATGTAGTAAATGTTTGTCTTCAATGGAGGTACACTGACATAAAGACAATCCTTTTTCAGAGTTCTTAAAGTAAAGGAAGCCAAAGTGGTGTTAATGAAAGGCCAGGGTTTCACTCATTGTGTTAAAGAAGAGTCTGGCCAAATCTCGTTGGTGTTCTTCATTATGATGCATGAAAGGTGGGTATTGCTTGATACTAAAAAGTTTGTCTAAACAATCAAACTCTCTCACCTGTGCTAAACATTGCTGTAGTTCATTATACATTGATCTTGCCTGAATTTTCAATCACTCTTTGTCACTATTCTACTGCAGATTTTCAAGGACAATATTGAATTTCTCAGATGCGAGAAAAGGAGATGGGGAAGCTTTTCAAACTCAACAGAATCAGGTCTAATCAAAAGAATCAAGTTTTAGACAATTTACTCTGTGTATAATATGTTCACATTACCGGTCTCTCTGGGCTGGTGTCCAGAGTGGACCTTGGGTGCAAGCTCTGCAACCAGGCCAACAATACCCAGAGAAAGCTCCACTCCCAGGAGCTCTTACACTCTCAGGATCAGAGATGTGAATGACCCAACATCTGTCCCAACACTGGGAGTAACTGGGAAGAGAGGGACTAGGCACACAGAACTCCACAAGCAGAGTGGCTCAGGGTCCATCCAGTCTCTCTGGGCTGGTGCCCTGAGCAGACCTTGGGCCCAGGTTCCACAGGCAGTCCCACAACACCCAAAGGAAGCTGCTGCACTCCCAAGTTCTCTAAAAAGCCCAGTATCACAGGATCTCAGAATCACAGGATCACAGAGACAGCTTGACTCTGAGGAGTTCTGACACAACCAGGATCACAAGAAAAACTGGCTCCAGTCAGACTTAGCAAGGGCAGGTAGCACTAGAGATATCCAGATGGCTACGGGCAAGCATAAGAAAATAAACAACACAAACCAAGGTTACTTGGCATCATCAGAACCCAATTCTCCCACCATAGCAAGTCCTGGACACACCATCACACTGGAAAAACAAGATTCAGATCTAAAATCACTTATTATAATGATGATACAGGAGTTTAAGAAAGACATAAATAGCACCCTCAAAGAAATACAGGAGAACACAAGTAAAGAGCTAGAAGCTTTTAAAGAGGAAACACAAAAATCCCTTAAAGAACTACAAGAAAACACAATTAAACAGGTGGAGGAAATGAGCAAAACCATCCATAATCTAAAAATTGAAGTAGAAACAATAAAGAAATCAGAAAGAGAGACCACCCTGGAGATAGAAAACATAGGAAAGAAATCACGAATCATAGATGTAAGCATCACCAACAGAATACAAGAGATAAAAGAGAGAATCTCAGGGGCAGAAGATACCATAGAAAACATTGACACAACAGTCAAAGAAAATGCAAAAAGCAAAAAGCTCCTGACCCAAAACATCCAGGTAATTCAGGACACAATGAGAAGACCAAACCTAAAAATAGTAGGTATAGGAGAGAGTGAAGACTCCCAATATAGTGGTCCAGTAAATATCTTCATCAAAATTATAGAAGAAAATTTCCCTATTCTAAAGAAAGAGATTCCCATGAACATATAAGAAGCCTACAGAACTCCAAATAGACTGGACCAGAAAAGAAATTCCTCCCGTCACATAATAATAAAAACACCAAATGCACTAAACAAAGAAAGAATTTTAAAAGCAGTAAGGGGAAAAAGGCAAGTAACATATAAAGGCAGGTCTATCAGAATTATGGCAGATTTCTCACCAGAGACTATGAAAGTTAAAAGATCCTGGGCAGATGTCATACAGACCCTACAAGAACACAAATGCCAGCCCAGACTACTATACCCAGCAAAACTCTCAATTACCATAGATGGAGAAAACAAAATATTCAATGACAAAACCAAATTTACACAATATCTTTCCACAAATCCAGCCCTACAAAGGATAATAGATGGAAAACATCAATATAAGGAGCAAAACTACACCCTAGAAGAAGCAAGAAAGTAATCTTTCAACAAATCCACACAAATCTAATTCCACCTCTTACAACAAAAACAACAGGGAGTGACAGTTACCTTTAATCTTAATATCTTACCTTACCTTAATATCTTAATATGAAATTTTATACTACCAACATATATTGACTGAAATTCAAAAATATGAGGAATTAGAAATTTGTTGATTGTCATCCAATGGTTTCTCTAATTTGGTAATTGGAGAAATAGGTACAATATTGTACAATCTATATATACTTTCAGCTTGTTTGTGACAGTGTCTGGAGGTGTATAACATAAGGGTCTTGAAATCTTGCTTCTCCTATCTCAGCCTCTCTATTAGTAGTAGTTTTTATTTCATGTTTTTACACTATACTATGGTTTTCAGAACAGCTTATAAATTTCAAAAGTATTTATATACCCAAGGGAGACATAGATTATTAACTTGGAAGGTGGCTTGTAGGAGGGAGAACAACAAAGAGTGAGACTGAATGATTTGCTTGACATTTGTAGCTCTTGTATCAAGTTTGAAGAAGAGGACTTTATAAGTTACTCTTTCTCTGAGATGAATGCTTTTCCAAATTATCACAGCTAATGAACCAAATTCTTACTCTCATCTAATGTCTGCGCCACCCTCCAAGCAGAACCACTGTTCACTGAAACAGTTGGTGAATGACTTTATGGATAGATCATCTTAATACCTAAACTATTTCTTAAATGAATGTAACCTGTTCTCTGTGGGCTGAGAACAAAGTCACTCACTCAAGTCAAATAGTTTTGACCATAGCAGGAAGTCTGTATCCAAAAACCGTGCCTACAATTCATTCCTCGGCGCAGCAGAACTGTCAACTCTCAGCTTAGCTATGATGGTAAAATCCTTTAGTGATGTGAGGGTAAATGTCTAAAAATTTTTCTTATTTTGGGCTTGTACCACAGTAAGAGCCAAGATTTTAAACTCTAGTAAATACAAAACAATCAAAAAGACTTTATACATTTATGTTCATTTAAGAAAATACTAGAAATGATATATTATTTTGTAATATACAGTTAATATGTTTGGAGTTATTTAAAATTTATATTGAGAAAAACATGTATTTTTAGGATTGCTATAGACAAGCATCTACATAACACTGTTAAATTGATTGCTGTTTTATACCAAACAACTTTTATAATACTCATTTTACTGTTATAATATTTTATAAATTTTAAGGAATATGACAAAAAATTATATTGTAGGTATTGAAGAGGGGGTCTCTGGGAGGAGTTGTGGCACAAAAGGAAAACAAGAGTGTGATTTAATTCTATTCACTTAAAATGTTTTTAAATGTTAACAAATTCAGATAAATTGAAATCATGTAACTTTTCTCATCATAATGCAATAAAAGTTAAAAAAAAGTGTTCACATTAGCACATTGGTTTCAGGACATTCTGCACTCTACCACTATAGAGGAAGCTCTCAGTGTCTACAATAATAAGAAGCTACTGAAATGGTTCCTGGAAATGTGTATTTTACTTTAATTAGTTCTTGGTGGGTTTCATGGGAGTTAATAGTTCATGCTCACCCTTCTCTATCTTTCCTTTCTAGAAGTGATCTTCCTTAGCTATATACTTTTCTGTAACATTTTTTGAGATATCAGGACAAATTGTTCCTCTGCAAGTATTTGTGAGTTTGTAGACTTTTGCTGATTTGGCTGGCTTACCAGAGTCTATAGTCTTAGAGATCAAGGATTCTGCCTCTCCCAGAAGCTAAAACTTGCTAGTAGCTCCGTGTCTGAGAATGGGATTTCATGCCTAGTTGTCTTGTTCATGGTGGGATTTGCTTTGTCTGTTTTAGATTTGTATACTGTCTGGTTTCAAGTTAACTATGTAAATGGCTCTGCTGTGTCCAGAGGACTGTTTCCTTTGAGTCTCAACCTACATCCTTACAGTGGCATGTGAACCATGAAGGGAGAGTAGTTGTATATATATATCATTTCCAGCTGAGCATTTTACTTTCTCTTAGACTTCTTGACTAGGTGCCTTTGTGTTAATAGCCACATACTTCAAGTAGAAGCACCCATAAAGGAGTTAACAGGTACATTAATTTGGGAGTATTATAAGTCACTACCAGTTTATGTAGTATCATGGCTATTAGTAGCATTATAGCAGTATATTTTAGCTGAATAATGATGCAAGTTATTGTTTTTTATCTTTTGAAGCAGGACTTAATTCCAACTAGACATCGATTGGATAGACCCTTGAAGTTCATGCTACTATTGCACCAATGGGCATGTAGTGCCATGCTAATCACCATCGTACCTCCCAGGGTTCAGAGCAGGGTTTCTAAGCAGACATCCTTGGAAAGTCAGAGGTTAGTTGAGCAAGAATGGTGAGAGAACTATCAAGGAACTTCCTGGAGAAGAGATTGAGATCACAGCAATTCTATTTCCCACTCTTCTGACAAAACTCCATGGATCCAAAATGAGCTGGGGAGTTGTACCAATAAAGCACGTAGAAACATCAGTCATTTGAGCAGTTAAACAAAATGTATCAATTGTCTTATAAGTAATGGTTGTTACTAAAACAGCAGAAACTGGCATCTCTAGAAAGAAGAATTGCTCAACAAATAATGTGAATCTACCTATTCATGGAGAAGCAACAATAAGGTGTGTTCCAACCATAAAAAAAAATCCTCATTAAAATTCTGAATACAAGCAAAGACTAGAGGTGAATTGTTGAGAAGACATGTTTTCTATTAAATTGTTCATGATCATAAGATACTAAAGTAAATCCTTTCAGCATTTTCAGCTGCCCTAAATACTTCAGAAAGACAAGGAGGCATCTACAACCTTTCTCAAGATTCTATGGAACATACACTAATACAGAATCAAAATCACAGACAAATAATTTTCTTCAAAATATAAACATTTAGCTTAGTTTACCACAGACATTCATAGAAAGCTTCACATTCTGGTAGCTGAACCATGCCAGCCTCTAGATTCTCATGTCCATGCTCTAATCTCAGTCTTTCAAAATGTGAACAAGAAAAATAAGAAAAGAAAAGGAGAGGAAGGGAGGGGAGGGAAAAGGACAGGAGAGAAAAGAAGAGGAGAGGAGAGGACAGGAGAGGAATTGTGAAGAGAAGAAAAATGGAAAGTGATAAAGACATAGACAATGAATGGCTAGATTGAGAGCTGGCCCAGTGAATGCTGTCCACTAGGAATGAAATCTAAACCAGGGGCATGCTTCCATTCAGAACAGAAAGGCCACATGCAATGGGAGTACCCTCAGAAATATTGGCCTCCACTATGACACTATTCAATCTGTAAGCTAAATAATTAGGGTAATTGATAATGTCATCTACTTTATTATGTATGACTATGAATCTTTCCATATTAGTGCCTTCAACACCGATAAAAAAGAGCAATTATTGTTAGAACCCATCAAAAATATGCTAAAGGCTTGCACGTGATTTTCCTTGAGATGGTCCTTTGTATTTGCATGGCTGTGATGGGTATATTCTGAATTGAAGGGCCTTTAGAGATCTCATCTCAGGATTGATTTTTATTGCTGATATATATTTCCTGTTATTGGTACATATTCTAATGATTCCTGGACATTAGCCCACACTATTGGGCAGATTTTTTTTGTAGACCAATGAAGGTATACTCTTTTGTAGCAATACTGTGTAGACAAATTGAAGATTTTGTAATTGTTAATAATGATTTTAGACAATTACTAAATTTATTCAAGATATTACCAGCTCTTGATAGTATGAAAGTTGCAATTACAGTTCTGCAAAACTTCATGTGTTACATATTAGTTGTGTTAAGATAGAAATTGGGCTTGGAACAAATTTATGATCAGGGAAATTATTCCTCCTAAGTTACGTGTAAAAACATCTGATAACTAGATGTTATAAACTGGGAATGAGCAATTTATTGTTAAATGCTAGGACAGAAAATAAAATATTGAATGGATTTATCTATATAAAATTTCAAACTAATGAAACACAAAGCTGATGATTTGCCTCTTGAAAAACCTTGCTGACTTTTAAGATAAAAATTATTGCTTTAAATTTTTTATGAACTTTCATAGCTAGAAAATAGATAATGAATATTTAGTGGGGTGCTAATTATAATGGAAACATATGTAAACATTTCTGCTGTAACACTTTCTCATTTTAGGAATTGAAATCGAACTTTGAACTTATGGAATATAAAGATGCTTGAAAGGCTATGTGACCTATTCTCCTGAGAAAGTGTAAGTATGAGAACAATATGGGAGATACTTTTTCTGACATGGAGCATTTTTTTCTTACTTAGTGGCTTTTTCTCATGTATATCAATAAAATTGTGGAACTTTTTTTTCTTTCTTCAACATTAAAGTTTGGAGCTTCCTTTTCATCCAAAATAATTTTTTGTTTGTTTATTGGTGCATACTTATTGGATCTTGCTCATGGAGGTTTTGCTTCATCAACCAACTATATATATATATATATATAT
>NW_022196913.1:66172695-66184491 GCF_008632895.1 Mastomys coucha
TATATATATATATATATATATATATATATATATATATATATGTATATATAAGTATAAATGTATGTAGGTAAGTATGTATGAACATTTGTGTAGTGATGAGATAGGTCATTGGGCTCAACAATTACATGTGTATGTAAATGTCTGTTTGTGTCTCTGTGTGTGTCTGCATGCATGTGCATTTTGTCTGTGGAAAATAATTTGATTCTTTTCATTTCCTTTTGCTTTAGTTCACAAAGAGTTAATGAATTTCAAGCCTCTGACCAGGCCAGTGAGAAGTTTGAGCTTTAAGCAAAAGAGAAAAGAAACCAGTGCTTATTATCACAAAATAGAGAGTTGCAGTGAAAGAAACCAGTGCTTATTGAAGCCCAAATATTAAGATCACAATGCTATGGATCATCAGTCTTTAGCTTTCATCCAAACCTCTGTTGGTTCTCAGTGGATTCCCAGCTGATGCAGGTATCCAGCAAATTTTGACTGTAGAATACCATGATGTTAGCTGTAAGATTGACAGCAGAGCATGACAGATTTTTCTTTTGCTTTCTAGTAGCTTACAGTCTAAATGGCCTTGCAACCATTTAGTCAAATCAAGTCAGTCTATGAGTTGTTATTTTTCTCACTTGTTTTCATAGCCAGGGAGAAATATCCACTACTGTTTATCCTATTTAATAATTCCTCAGACAACACCCAAATCTGGGAAGGGACTAATGTTCCAAGACTGAGGTCCTATTGCTTTTTTTTCTTAATGGCAACATCACTGACTACCCTTGGTGGAGAATAATAACAACAGCTCAGTATGGACAGATGGACAGAGGGTTAAGGAAAAGATCTACTTGATTCATCATGCATATCAAATAGCCACTCTGTTTCTTAAACCAATAACAATATTGCAAAAAAGTCTAAAAACAAGAAAGTGCTCATTTTATAGTCAAAGGTTTAAAAAAAAAACCAATGACTTTTAATTCAACATTCCAATCTATATAACACCCCAGCCAATTTTCAGTGTTAGAAAAAGGCCTAACAAATGGAAGTGAGTCTGGGATCTCTACTTAAGATTGCATTTGTCCCACTCCATAATTTATAAACATCATACCTTCTGTATATATTTCCCTAGATATGGGCTATTACACCATTTTAGATTTGTAGATACTTTATTTTATACTATATACCACTCAGATTTGCATATGAAGACCTCAACCTTATTCCTGGATAAGACATATCATTTGATTTCCTACAAGGCTTTTTCAAAATCCACAATTTATTATGCTTAACTGTATTGAGAAGTTTGGAGTTTTAGTGTCTTCACAAAACACAGAAATATTATGAAAATATGTTGCTCATTTTAATTTCAAACGTGGTATATGGGGCTGCCTGAGATTGTCCACAGCAGCTGACTATGATTTACCTCATGATCTAGCAGAGGCATGATTTTGCCATCTGCCAACAATTATGTTGTTGTGTGATGTTTGTAACTCTGGAAAATTTTCAAAGGATAGATGAATGTTAGGGCCCAAGGAGGGGATGTGATGGCTTGTTGATTAGTTTTGGGGGTTTGTTGGTTGGTTGCTATTGATTGAGGTTTTTAAAGTAATCTTGTGACACCTAGGATCAGAGGTGAGGAGGAACCAACATCTGTCCCAACACTGGGAGTAACTGTGACCAGCGGAAACAGGCACACAGGAACTCTGCCAGCCCAGTGATTCAGGTTCCTTCCAGTCTGTCTGGGTTAGAGTTCTGAACAGACATTGGGGGCAAGCTCCATAGCCAGTCCCACAACACACAGAAAAGCCTCACTCCCAGGTCATCTAACAAGCCCAGAATCACAGGGTCACAGAGACAGCTTGACTCTGAGGAGTTCTGACACAACCAGGATCACAAGAAGGACAGGCTCCAGTCAGATTTAGCAAGGGCATGTAGCACTAGAGTTAACCAGATGGCAGGGGGTCGGGGGGAAGCATTAGAAAAGAAACAACATAAACCAAGGTCACTTGCCATCATCAGAACTGAATTCTCCCACCATAGCAAGTCCTGGACACACCATCACACTGGAAAAGCAAGATTCAGATCTAAAATTATTTATCATGATGATGATACAGGACCTTAAGAAAGACATAAATAGTACCCTCAAAGAAATACAAGAGAACACAAGTAAAGAGCTAGAAGCTCTTAAAGAGAAAACACGAAAATCCCTTAAAGAACTACAGGAAAACACAATTAAACAGGTGGAGGAAATGAGCAAAACCATCCAGAATCTAAAAATGGAAGTAGAAACAATAAAGAAATCAGAAAGAGAGACAACCCTGGAGATACAAAACCTAGGAAAGAAATCAAGAGCCATAGATGCAACATCACAAACAGAATGCAAGAGATAGAAAAGAGAATCTCAGGGACAGAAGACACCTTAGAAAACATTGACACAACAGTCAAAGAAAATGCAAAAAGGAAAAAGCTCCTAACCCAAAACATGCAGGAAATCCAGGACACACTGAGAAGACCAAACCTAAGGATAATAGGTATAGAAGAGAGTGAAGACTCCCAATGTAATGGGCCAGTAAATATCTTCAACAATTTATAGAAGAAAACTTCCCTAACCTTAAGAAAGAGATGCCCATGAACATACAAGAAGCCTACAGAACTCCAAATAGACTGAACCAGAAAAGAAATTCATCCTGTCACATAGTAATAAAAACATCAAATGCACTAAACAAAGAAAGAATTTTAAAAGCAGTAAGGGAAAAAAGGCAAGTAACATATAAAGCCAAGCCTATCAGAATTATGGCAGATTTCTCACCAGAGACTATGAAAGCTAGAAGATCCTGGGCAGATGTCATACAGATACTACAGGAACACAAATGCCAGCCCAAGCTACTATACCCAGCAAAACTCTCAATTACCATAGATGGAGAAAACAAGATATTCCATGACAAAACAAAATTTATACAATATCTTTCCACAAATCCAGCCCTACAAAGGATAATAGATGGAAAACATCAACATAAGGAGCAAAACTACACCCTAGAAGAAGCAAGAAGTTAATCTTTCAACAAATCCACACAAGCCTAATTCCACTTCTTACAACAAAAGCAACAGGAAGTGACAATTACTTTTTCTTAATATATTAATTTGAAAATTGCTATTATCAACATATCCTAATCGATCCAATAATATAAGGAATTGGAAATTTGTTGATTGTCATCCAATGATCTTTCTAATTTGGTAATTGGAGAAATAGGTCTAACATTGCACAATCTATATACACTGTCAGCTTTTATGTGTGTGACAGTGTCTGGCTGTTTACAACATAAGGGTCTTGAAATGTTGCTTCTCCTATCTCAGCCTCTCTATTAGTAGTATGGTTTATTTCATGTTTTTACACTATACTATGGTTTTCAGAACAGCTTATATATTTCAAAAGTATTTATATACCCAAAAGAAACATAGACAATTAACTAAGGAGGTGGCTTGTAGGAAGGAGAACAACAAAGAGTGAGACTGAATGCTTTGCTTGACATTTGCAACTCTTATATCAAGTTTGAAAAAGAGGACTTTATAAGTTGCTCTTTCTCTGAGATGAATGCTTTTCCAAATTATCACAGCTAATGAACCAAATTCTTAACCTCACCTAATGTCTGTGCCACCCTCCAAGCAGAAGCATTGTTCATTGAAACAGTTGGCGAATGACTCTATGGATAGACCATCTTAATACCTACACTATTTCTTAAATGAATGTAATCTGTTCTCAGTGGGCTGAGAATGAAGTCACTCACTCAAGTCAAATGGCTTTGACCATAGCAGGAAGTCTGTATCCAAAAATCGAGCCTGCCATCCATTTCTTGGTGCAGCAGAACAATTAACTCTCAACTTAGCTACAATGGAGGTAAAATCCTTTGGTGATGCGAGGGTCATTGAAATACAGCCTTATTACAATGAAACCTAATGTCTAAAAATTGTTCTTATTTTGGGCTTGTACCACAGTAAGAGCCAAGATTTTAAACTCTACTAAATACAAAACAAACAAAAAGACTCTATATATGTTCATTTAAGAAAATACTAGTAGTGATGTATTATTTTGAAGTATACAGTTAATATGTTTGTAGTTATTTAAAATTTATATTGAGAAAAATGTATTTTCGCTATTGCTGTAGATGAGCATCTACATAAGACTGTTAAGTTGATTGTCGTTTTTTATCAAACAACTTTTATAATACTTATTTTTATTGTTATAATATTTTATAAATTTTAAGGAATATGACAAAAAAGATACTGTAGGTATTGAAGGGGGTCTCTGGCAGGAGTGGTGGTACAAAAGGGAAACAAGAATGTGATTCAATCCTATTTAATTAAAATATGTTTTTAAATGTTAACAAATTCAGATAAATTGAAATCATGTAACTTTTCTCATCATAATGCAATAAAAGTTTTTTAAAAATAAATAAATAAATTATACATGAAATCATAATAAAAATTCTAAAAGGTAAAAAAAAGTAATCTTGCATAAAAAAACAAAAACAAGGAGAAATTAGATATCCTAGTAGCAAAGATCAAACTTTCCCTCAAGAATCTCACTACCCCTAACCAGTTGGAGTATAATGATAGCAGTATTCTAATGCTCTGACTTTATTCAGGGCTCTCTTTCCTTTCATCTATAGCCTTTTTTCTCTTATATCTAGTGTTAGAGTGTTGGAAGTGTGGGATGTAAACCCAGTTACTCTTTTTTTTTTATTAGATGTTTTCTTTATTTACACTATCTCCTATCCCAGGTTCCCCTCCAAAAGAAAAAAGAAAAAGAAAAGAAAATAAGAAAAATAAATAAATAAACAAATAAATAAATAAAAACTAAAACAATCCCCTGTTCCCTCCCTCCTCCCCCTGTTCACCAACCCACCTTCTTCCACTTCCTGGCCCTGGTATTCCCCTACATTGGGGCATAGAACCTTCACAGGTCCAAGGTCCTTTCCTCCCATTGATGGCCAACTTGGTTATCCTCTGCTATACACATGCTGCTGGAGCCATGAGTCCCGATATAGCTGTCTCTGGAGAGGCTCTGATAGTATCTGACTAATACAGAAGTAGAGGCTCACAGCCTTCCATTGGACTGAGTACAGGGTCCCCAGTGAAGGAGCTAGAGAAAGGACCCAAGGAGCTGAAGTGTTTGCAGTCCTTTAGCACGAACAACAATATGAACTAACTAGTATCCTCAGAGCTCCCAGGGACTAAAACTCCAACCCAGCTACTCTTATCTATTTTCTATCATGTTGGAATTGACTCCCCTGGAGACAACCCTAATCTACTATGTAAATGACCTCCTAGAAGGCTGTATTAAAAGGATGTTTTCTGAGGAATAGAATACCTTTTTAGTTTCTTCTTCTTTCCTTTTGATTTATTTTATTGGATATTTTCTTTATTTACATTTCAAATGTTATCACCTTTCCCTATTTCTTGTCTGGAAATTCCCTATTGAATCCCCCTTCACCTGCTTCTATGAGGGTGCTCCACCACCAACACACACACTCCTACTTCTTCACCCTGGCATTCCCCTACACTGTGGCATCAAACCTTCACAGGACCAAGGAACTTAACTCCTATTGATTGATGCCCAAAAGGCCATTTTCATCTACCTATGAGGCTAGGTCCATGAATCACTCCATATATACACTTCAGTTAGTGGTTTAGTTCATGGGAGCTCTGGTGTATGTGGTTGGTTGATATTGTTGTTTTTCCTATGAGGTTGCAAACCCCTTAGCTACTTCAGTCCTTTCTCTAACTCCTCCCTTGGGGATCCCTTGCTTAGTCCAATGGTTGGCTACGAGCATCCACCTATATATTTGTTGGGCTCTGGCAGAGCCTCTCAGGAAACTGCTATCTCAGGCTTCTGTCAGCAAGCACTTCTTGACATCTGCAATAGTGTCTGGTTTTGGTGACTCAATATGCGATGGATCCCCAGGTGGGACAATCTTTGAATGGCCTCTCCTTCAGTGTCTGCTCCACTTATTATCTCTGCATTTGCCCAATGAGTATTTTGTTCACCCATATAAGAATTACTGAAGCATCCACACTTTGGACTTCTTTCTTTTTGATCTTCATGTGTCTGTGAATTGTATCTTAGGTATTCCAAATTTCTGGGCTAATATCCACTTATTGGTAAGTACATACCATTGTGTTCTTTTGTGATTGGATTACCTCACTCAGGATTATATTTTCTATTTCCATCCATTTGCCTAAGAATTTCATGAATCATTGTTTTTAATAGATGAGTAGTAATCCATTGTGTAAATGTAACACATTTTCTCTATCCATTCCTCTGTTTAGGGACATCTGGGTTCTTGCCAGCTTCTGGCTATTATAAATAAGGCTGCTATGAACATATGGAGCATGTGTCCTTGTTATTTGTTGGAGCATCTTTTGGGTATATGCTCAGGAGTAGTATTATTGGGTCCTTAATTGTCATGTGCCTCTATCACAGGCAGCAGGGAAATACAGGGATGGGAAAGGAAGACCTGCATCCTGCCAGATCTCTGGGTACTCTGGGCAGGTGTATGCAGGAGGCTGCCTGAGCTCTCCACACTGCCATGTGGGCATCTGGCTGTCATGAGCCATATCCCAGTCCATGGGGTAGTGGAAAGGAGACAAACCTAGTGGTCCCTGGTCCTCACAGTTGCCAAGGATGACATGTTCTAGCTCCTCAACATCAGATGGCACTGGATGCTGTGGAAGAGCTGAGAATGGGCAGAGGCCCCAGGGCAGCTTAGTCTACTCTGGGGCCAAAGGGAAGAAGGGGGCGGGCAGGGGAAATGACCACCCTGTGGTTCAGTCGCGAGTGGAGAGTAATAGTCGAGAAGAGGCAATCTGTGTACTTAAGGTGTTTTATTATAGGAGAGAGAGAGAGAGTAGTAGTAGTAGTAGTAGAGGCCAGCCATGGCTACATGGAGAGAGGGGGAAGGGAGTGTAAAGACAAGAGTAAGAGACTAAGAGAGAAGAGAGAAAAAGAGAGTTCAGAGGGGGCAAACAGCCCCTTATTTGGTGGGATGGGACATCTGTCTGTTCTCAGATAACTGTAGGGTGTGGCATACATGGGTGTGGTCAATATACTGGAGGTGGAGTCTAGCCAGAATACTGGGAGCTTGGGGCATTGTCTAATCTATAGATAGCACAGGACAATTGAGTGAGGGCTCGTGAGGTCAGCCATCTATGACTTTACTGTTCTGTCCCATGTATAATTCTCTACTGGGTCTCAGGAAGTAAGCCTCACTCAACCAAAAACACAGACTGCATTTCACGGTCCAACATGTCTTTCCTTTACTCCTTTAAAAAAGACAGGGGTCTCTGGAGTGACTGTGTCATTGGTAGTGAAAATTTTAGGTGGGGTTGTAATATGAGAAGAAAATATATAGCCCAGAGGAGTAGCACAATTAAGACAGAGTGGTAAAGAGAATTAAGTGTAGGCAAGGCAAGGGATTATAGAGTCCATGGGTAGTACAGTTTGAGGGTAATAACATCAGTTTTGAACAGCAATTAATTAATCTAGATAGACATTAGGTTTTCCTTACTATTATGCAACTTCCTCCAAGTCCAGCAGCATTTGGCTTTGGAAAGAGAGTTCATCTGTAGCTGGAAGTTCCAAAGTCTGTCCTCTGTGGGGTTCAATGAATGTCTGTGGAGTCTTCAGTCAGATGAGGTGTCTGGAGGAATGCAGCTTTGTTTTCTGCAGGTCTAAGGAGATGGCATTGTCCCTGGAGGATCTGCAGCTGTAGGCACTGTATTCCTCTTTTGTGGGATAAACCTGTAGGATAATTACAACAAGGGAGCAGGATCCCATCAGAAGGATGTTTGCTTTGGATGGCTGAGGAAGAAAATTATGCATCTTGGATAGAGGGTAACAGTTTGTCAGTAAAAGGAAACTGGTTGTTAATTAAGGATTAAGTGGTGGGATTTTCTCTCTGGTGACTTTCTAAGGCTGGACGAGCCAGGAGGAACAGGCCTCAGAGGTGACAGGGCAGGGCAGCTGGGACAGGATCCTTTCTACCTCAGTCTACACCTAGGAGACACAGCAGGTACACAGCCCTCTCTGCACCTTTTCCAAAAGTGGACAGCCTTTCTCCAGGGTATATTCTGAACCCAGGACTAAGGAGGGATGACTGATCCACAGCCCTCTATGCACGGGTTTTACCAGAGGAGAGCTCATCTCCCAGAAATGCTGACACAGGCTAACAAACCCACAGGAAGAACAAGCTCCAGCCAGAGACAGCAAGAACAACTAACACCAGAGATCAACAGATGGCAAAAGGCAAATGCAAGAATATTACCAACAGAAACCAAGACTACTTGGCTACATCAGAACCTAGTACTCCCACCACAGCAAGTCCTGGATATTCCAAAATACCAGAAAAGCAAGATTTGGATCTAAAATCATATCTTACGATGGTGATAGAGGAATTTAAGAAGAACATTAATAACTCCCTTAAAGAAATACAGGAGAACACAGGTAAACAGGTTCAAGCCTTTAAAGAAGAAACACAAAATTCCTTAAACAATTACAAGACAGCACAACAAAACAGGTGAAGGAAATGAACAAGACCATACAGTACTGAAAAATGGAAGTAGAAACAGTTAAGAAATCACAAAGGGAGACAACTCTGGAGATAGAAATTTTAGGAAAGACGTCAGGAACCACAGATGCAAGCATCACCAACAGAATACAAAGGATAGAAGAATCTCAGGTGCAGAAGATACCATAGAAAACATTGACACAACAGTCAAAGAAAACCTAAAATGCAAAAAGTTCCTAACCCAAAACATCCAGGAAATCCAGGACACAATGAGAAGACCAAAACTAAGAATAATAGGTATAGAAGAGAGTGAAGACCTCCAAATTAAAGGGCCAGTAAATATCTTCAACAAAATTATAGAAGAAAACTTCTTTAACCTAAAGAAAGTGATGTCCATGAACATACAAGAAGCCTATAGAACTCCAAATAGATTGAATCAGAAAAGAAATTTCCCCCACCACATAATAGTCAAAACACCAAATGCACTAAACAAAGAAAGAATATTAAAAGCAGTGAGGGGGAAAAGGTCAAGTAACATATAAAGGCAGACCTATTAGAATTACACCAGACTTCTTGCTAGAGACTATGAAAACCAGAAGATCCTGGGCAGATGTCATACAGACCCTAAGAGAAGACAAATGCCAGCCCAGTCTACTATACCCAGCAAAAGTCTCAATTACCATAGAGTGAGAAACCAAGGTATTCCATGACAAAACCAAATTTACACAACACCTTTCCACAAATCCATCCCTTCAAAGGATAATAAATGGAAAACTCCAACACAAGGAGGGAAACTACATTCTAGAAAAAGCAGAAAAGTAATCTTCCAACAAAACTAAAAGAAGATAGCCACGTGAACAGAATTCCAAATCTAACAAAAATAACAGGAAGCAACAATTACCTTTCCTTAATATCGATTAATATCAATGGACTCAATTCCCCAATAGAAAGATATAGACTATCAGATTGGGTACATAAACAGAAAACAACATTTTGTTGCATACAGGAAACCCACCTGAGTGACAAAGACAGACACTACCTCAGAATAAAAGGCTGGAAAACAATTTTCCAAGCCAATGATCCCAAGAAAAAAGCTAGAGTAGCCATTCTAATATCAAACAAAATTAACTTTCACCCTAAAGGGATCAAAAAGGATAAGGAAGGACACTTCATATTTATCAAAGTTATGATCTATCAAGAGTAACTCTCAATTCTGAACCTCTATGCTCCAAATGCAAGGGCAGCTACATTCATAAAAGAAACTTTACTAAAGCTCAAATCACACATTGAACCACACATAATAATAGTGGGAGATTTCAATGCCCCACTCTCTGCAATGGACAGATCATGCAAACAGAAACTAAACAAAGTGAGACTAACAGAAGTTATGAAACAGATAGATTTAACAGATATCTATAGAACTTTTTACCCTAAAATGAAAGGATGTACCTTCTTCTCAGCACCTCATGGTACCTTCTCCAAAATTGACCATATTATTGATCACAAATCAGACCTCAACAGGTACAAGAAGATGGAAATAATTCCTTGCATCCTATCAGATCACCATGGACTAAGGCTGCTTCTCAATAACAACATAAACAATAGAAAGCCCACATACATGTGGAAGCTTACCAACACTCTACTCAATGATAACTTGGTCAAGGAAGAAATAAATAAAGAAATTAAAGACTTTCTAGAGTTTAATGAAAATGAAGTCACAACATACTCAAACTTATGGGACACAAAGAAAGCAGTCCTAAGAGGAAAACTAATAGCTTTAAGTGCCTCCAAAAAGAAACTGGAAAGAGCATACTCCAGCAATTTGATAGCACACCTGAAAGCTATAGAACAAATGGAAGCAAATTCACCCAAGAGGAGTCGAAGACAGAAAATAATCAAACTCAGGGCTGAAATCAACCCAATAGAAACAAAAAGAACTATACAAAGAATCAACCAAACCAGGAGCTGGTTCTTTGAGTAAATCAACAAAATAGATAAACCTTTAGCCAGACTAACTAGAGGGTAAGGAGACAGTATGCTAATTAACAAGATCAGAAATGAAAATGGAGAAACAACAATAGAAATGGAGGAAATCTAAAAAATCATGCCTACTAAAAATGCCTATACTCATCAAAACTGGAAAACCTGGATGAAATGGACAATTTTCTAGACAGATACCAGGTAGCAAAGTTAAATCAAGATCAGATCAATGATCTAAACAGTCCTAACTCTGCTAAGGAAATAGAAACAGTCATTAATAGTCTCCCAACCAAAAAAAGCCCAGGACCAGATGAGTTTAGTGTAGAGTTTTATCAGACCTTCAAGGAAGACTTAATACCAATACTCCTCAAACAATTCCATGAAATAAAATCAGAAGGTATTCTACCCAATTCATTCTATGAATCCACAATTACTCTTATACCTAAACCACACAAAGAACTAACAAAGAAAGAAAACTTCAGACCAATTTCTCTTATGAATATCGATGCAAAAATACTCAATAAAATTCTTGCAAACCAAATCCAAGAACACATCAAAACGATCATTCATCATGATCAAGTAGGCTTCATCCCAGGGACACAGGATTCAATATACAGAAATCCATCAATGTAATTCACTATATAAACAAACTCAAAGAAAAAATCTATTTGATCATCTCATTAGATGCTAAGAAAGCATTTGAAAAAATCCAACATCCCTTCCTGAGAAAAGCATTGGAAAGATCAGTAATTTAAGGCCCATACTTAAACATAGTAAAAGCAATATACAGCAAACCAGTAGCCAACATCAAACTAAATGGAGAGAAAATTGAAGCAATCCCACTAAAATCAGGGATTAGACAAGGCTGCACACTCTCTCCCTACCTATTCAATATCGTACTTGAAGTCCTAGCCAGAGCAATTAGACAACAAAAGTAGATCAAATGGATATGAATTGGAAAGGAAGAAGTCAAATTATCACCATTTGCTGACAACAGGATAGTATACTTAAGTTACCCCAAAAATTCCACCAGGGAACTCCAAAACCTGATAAACAACTTCAGCAAAGTTGTTGGTGTTGTTTCCCTAATTTCTTTCTCTGACTGTTTATCCTTTGTGTAGAGGAAGGCCTCTGATTTGCTTGAGTTAATTTTATATCCAGCTACTTTGCTGAAGTTGTTTATCAGGATTAGGAGCTCTGCAGTGGAAAGAGCAATTTGCAGATTCATCTGGAACAACAAAAGACCCAGGATAGCCAAAACTATACTCAACAA
>NW_022196913.1:66186363-66216364 GCF_008632895.1 Mastomys coucha
GAACCATCCCTGCATTCCTGGGATGAAGCCTACTTGATCATGGTGGATGATCGTTTTGATGTGTTCTTGTACATGAAAGTTTATGAATATAAGGGAAGTACATAATATCTGGTTGCTATTACAGCAATAAATAAGGCACAGAAACTGGAGAGGGATTGGATGTTGAGGTAGATAATACTATAGGTAGTGGTGGAGGGGCAGGATCCATACACATTGTACAAACATATGAAACATTCAAATTTAAAAATATGTTATTAAATGTGAATTATGGCTATTATGGACAATGATGCTATAAACATAGTTGAACAATTACCTTTGTGAAATGTTGAAGCATGTTTTGGGTATATGCCTAAGAAAAGTATAGCTCGGTCTTGAGGTAGAAGTACTCTCAGTTCTCTGGGAAAATGCCAAATTGATTTCCAAAGTGGTTTTACCAGTTTTCATTCCAACCAGCATTAAAGAAGTATTCCTCTTGCTCCACATCTTCCCCAGCATGTGCTATCTCTTGAATTTTTATCTTAGCCATTTTGATGAAAGTTAGATGGAATGTCATAGTTGTTTGATTTGCTTTTTCCTGATGAGGAAGAACTTTGAACATTTAAGTGCTACTCAACCATTCTCTCTTTAGTTCTGACCCCCACTTTGTAACTGCATTATTTTGTGTTGTTGGTGTCTAACTTCTTGAGTTATTTATAAATTTTGAATATCAGCCCTCTGTCAGATTTAGGGTTAGTGAAGATCCTTTTCCACTCTGTGGGCTGCTGGTTTGTACTATTGACAATGTCCTTTGCCTTACAAAAACTTTTCAGTTTCACAAGGTCACATTGACTCCACAGGAAGATCATTTAAGTCAACAATGTTGTACTCTTGGGGCTGTCAGAGACTGAACTACCAATCAAAGTGTACTCAGGCTGGACCTAGTCCTCCCCAGTCAAATGTTGCAGACATACAGCTTGACACTTATGTGGGTCCTGAACAATTGGAATAGGCCCTATCCCAAAAGCTTTTGCATGTATGTGGTATGTTTTACTAAGTGGGCTGCCTTGTAAGGTCTCAATTGGAGAGGAAAAACCTAGCTTCACATAGACTTGAAGTACTACCTAGGTGGCCTCACCTGATCAGAGAAGAACGGAAGAGGGAGGGGAAAGGGATTGTGGGAAAAGATGACTGGGAAGGGCCAGTGTACTGGATGCAAAGTGAATAAGTAAAAAAGAGAATTATTTTTTTAGAGAAAGAAGAAAAACAAAGTTAATACATTAAAAAATGAAATTTAATATTTTAAAAAACGGTGTGTCGCTCTACAGTCACCACCCAAAGAGATATCAATGCTGTTATTTTCTCCAAAGAGAATGAACAAAACAGTCATGTGATACTTTTATACCTGATGCTTCTCAGAGGTCACATTGCCTCTTCTTCTCCAGTCCAAAAATTTGGAGAGATAACTAACAATACGATGGTGGATACTTTTCTTCTTCCTAAGTTTCTGGACTGGAATATCAGTCAGCATTTTCCTGAATTCTTCACTGGTCTTCAAGGAAAATGTGAATTATTAAAAAGTAAAAGATTTCACATGAACAATTGGAAAACAATGTGATGCAGTCCATCTCAAACTTACCATATCACCAAAGCCATTGACCTCCATAGTGAAGTTATTCTTGCCCTGATCATATTCAATATTATGCTGTTTGACCACTTTCATGTTTTCTTCCCATACTGCTCTCATCTGCCCTTCTTTCTCCTGGAAATAAACATAATGTGTGACATTTCTTTATAATTAAAACTTCTCCACAAGCTGCCAAGGAGGACTCACTGCCAGAGTTCATGAGACAGGTCTCAGCTTACTACAGAAAAAGCCATTCTTGACATACCTAAGGACAGAAAGTCTCACCATCCTGTATTCTTGGTGCATGACTTTGGCAATTGCTTGTTAAAAGTTAGCCTCTATGACCTTTGTTTAACCATAAATCCCAGTAAGGACTATTCTCCATGGGGTCTGGCTTAATAGGGATCATATTACTAACCAGGCTGTAGTTTTTGTCATATTTTATCTTCCATTTTTGCCATTCAGAATCCAAACTGGGATCAGATCATTGAGTAGCTTCGGCCACTCTCAAGCACAGCATGGCCAGAAAGACAGCAGGACTCATGCCTCAAGCACCTAAACAGTGAGGAAGGGAAATAAAGACTGCCGACTGTGGCTCTTCCAAAATGTATTTCACTCATTTCTGAGAAATAAAGACATAATTGCTGGATAAAATTATTTGAAGTACTTTTTCACATATCTATCTACAGATTTTGAAAATGAATAAATAATATACTTAGTGTTAAAGATTCCATGGATGATATTTAGTTGCTCTACCAAAATGCACAGTAAGTGTCCCCAATTCTAGGAGTAAAAAGAGCCTGTGTATTGCAAACTTACATCACTAGATATATGTCCATGAACTTCAAAATTGAAATGTTAGAAAATCAGGGATGTGGGACATGAATTTGTATGGATTTATGTGGCTTCTGATTCAAAACACAAGGCAACCCAGAGAGCTGTGGCCAAATGATTTTCATATCCCTACCTAATAATTGATATGTGGGATTGTCTTGAAAATTCCCATTTTGAATGAAAAATTTCTGATCTCCGGGCTTTGAAAATATGGAAAGAATCAGTACTATTCCCTTGGCTCTGTCTTACTGACTATACACCATAATTACTACTTCAGTGATAAAAGGGTCACAAAAAGCTACTGGATACTAGTGTATGTGGGATACAAAATGTAGCCACTCACAGGATTCAAATCATGATGTAATGTGTTTGCATATGTCAATGAAGAATTGTAGTTTAGCCAGTGGCAGTGTGCAAGGGAATAGAAAAGATACCTGATGCACAAGTGACTAGCTATTGCTCTCTCTGTAAGAAGACTCAGATGTTTACTTTATGGGAACAAAGTCAAATTAATCATATAGTGTCTTTTATTCCTCTTAGTTTTTCTACCTTCTTCCCCCTCCAAAAATTAAGACTAGAGATATTGAGAAGATAGTCTCATTCCTGGAGATTATGCCAGATTTTCCCAGTATTCTTATCCAGTGTCACATCCTGTTCTGTCCTAGAAGAGGCAGGACCTTACCAGGAAGACTTCTACTGTCTTTTTATACTCTGCAAACTAAGATCTTCAGATGTGGCTGAGATCCCAGGTTCTGGCCCTGCTGTACTTCACTTGAGATTTAAATACAGTTTCAGGCCAGGAACTCAGTCTTGCCCTTCTTTTAATTTGTGATGCTGGTGCCTGGATTAGGCCTCTAGGCTCTGGAACACATAGTAAGATTGGATCCTACCTGTCCTGAAGGGTTGGGTGTGAGCAGCCTCAATAGATGGCATAGTGCTGACACTGTGGATCTTAACAGAAGAAGGAAGAGACCCAGCCTTTCTTCCTTGCATCACAAGTTACTTGATGCTTTGCACTCCTGAATGGCTTAAGAAAAATATAGTATAGCTGTATGGAATTTTAGTCAAACAATGTTACTATTGAAGTTATAAAACACCATGACAAAAGAAAATTGTGAAAGAAGGGGTTTGTTCTGCTTAATCTTCCACCTTAAAGTTCATCACCAAAGGAAGTCAGAATAGGAACTCAAGTAGGGCAGTAACCTGGAGGCAGGAAATGATGCAGACCCCATGAAGGAGTGATGATTATTGGATTGCTCATCATGGAATACTCAGACTGCTTTCTAATTAAACCTTGGACTGCCATACCAGAATGGCATCATCCATAATGAGATGTCCCCTTGTGCTCCCCCTCAATAAGTCACTAATAAAAAAAAGTTCTACTGGCTTGCTCACAGCCCAATCTTACCTATAAGTTTTCTCTACTGAGGCTACCTTCTCTTTGATGACTAGCATATGATAAGTTGACATAAAACTCTCCAATACAAACAGTTACTTTACATTAGAGTGTGATGCTTGTTTGACATCCATTGCATGGACTGAGTATGTTCTAGTCTAGTATTTCATGATTAGTCCACAGCTGCTGTAGGATCCTGTGAAAATACAGACTCTGGAATGAGTCTTCCTTTGTCAAGGTGCAATATAATATGCTCTTAAAAGAAGCTTGAGTGGGGGTGACACCCAATCTGGAAAGTGATGTTCACATCCAAAGCCTAAGACTGAAAACGAATGCCCTGGCACTCTGAATCTCTGGTGGGTTTTGTATTAGAGTCTGCATCAGATATTCATCAACAAGTATGACTTGAAGTTTGCATTGGGTTATATGTTTATTACTTTATGTACATACAATAGTTAGGTTCTTGCCACTTTTTGTGTAGCTATTTACAAGTAACTCTATTAATGGGTTTCCACTTACTGCAGGAAACTCTGGACTCAATAAACAATAGTCTTCTACTCCTTCTTCAAAAATCAGCAGCCACACTTTTGTATTCTCTGTGTAGAACTTTGTCTATGTCTGTGGGTTGAGTGGTTTTCTTACCGTAGGCATGTTAAAAGAAATTTCCATTGTGGTTGTATTAAAAGGTATGAATATTTAGAAATAAGTGAGTCTGTCACTGCTGTTATAAAAATCTCTATTACTCAATTTATGTAACTTGATACTACATGGAAATACCATATGTGGTTTATCCATTGATTGTTGCATCTTGTTCTTCTTCAGAACATTAATGTTCTGAAGAACAGAGTGCCAGGGCATTCATGTTCTTCTGTAAAAACACTCAGATGTTTACTTTATGGGAATAAAGTCAAATTAATCATATAGTGTCTTTTATTCCTCTTAGTTTTTCTACCTTCTTCCACCTCCAGAGGTGGAAGATATGATACATGTCAACCCTATGGCCTATACTACCTAACATTCAAAAAACCTAAACTTAACCAAGGAATGTTTAAAAGCAGGAAAACATTGAAGAGTATTTATGTGACAAAGAGTAATGCAATTTTTAGGCTTTAATTAAGTCTTTAGATTAAGCCTTTAAAATACCTATTTATTCACTCTCTATACTGATACCTGTGATGATTGATTCAAAACATTGAATCTAATAATGTGCAGGTCCTTGACTTACAACAGTAATCCTGATAACTCAGGTCATCACAATCATTATTGCTATCTGATCACGAATCATATGTGATGAGATGTATCTCCCTCCACTGCACACTAGGTGATGCCTTCTCATCCTCACCTGTCTACAGCAAAGATCCTGAACTAGGCAGATTCCTGCTCCTGGTAGCTGATTCTGTTTCTCTGAAATATTTTTTTATGTCTACTGAGTCACTTTCAACTCTTTAGCAACAAAATACCTTTTATGTAACTATATGCTCTGCTTAGTGTCATTTATTCAGGGTATCCATCCTTATTGGCATATCCATGACCCTTACTGAAGTTATGTTGTAGCGAGTGTCAGAAAACAACTTTCCCATATACTTACATTTTCTTTTTTTAAAACACTATTCTAGGTGAGTAGGCAGCTTCATCAAACAGATAGAATGCTCTTACACAGACACAGGGAGTCTCAACCCTGATCATAACCTTAAGAATCAATACTCACCTCTCTGTTGGGTTCTTGGTATAGAGATTGTCAAGCAAATAACAGGATAGAGCAGAGGCATGAAATTGAATCTTGTAAATATCAATTCTCATCTCTAAGTCCTTTTTGTAACATGATATACATTGAAATGACTGCCAAGCTTGCAGTGTTAGCTGATAGCACCCCTGCATCTGCATCAGACTTCAAAGATATCCTTTATGTTTAAAGTTGGCTTTGTAAAGCAGCTCATCAGGTACATAAGGCTTCATTAATGTAACATCATGGTCAATAGCAATGCCATCATTAGGAACTGGAATTGAAAACAAATTTCTATACCTACCTCACACCTCTTGAGTCAGACATACAGGGAATTGTAACCAACCATAAAGATTTCTCAAGGACATAGGTTGGTTGTGACCTCCTTTAAAATTTGGGAGAGACTGTTGTAAAGTTATTTTCATAATGACAGGCAGTGAATATATAAACTGTTTAGGACAATGTTGATAATTGGAATTTACCTATAAATCCCATAAAAAAATAAGCAACATGGCAGAAATTATTTTTAGTAACTCTGGAACTATCCAGTCCCAATCCAGACCCATGCATTCCACTTGCTTGCCAATTCCCTCTCTATAACCCATAAGAGCACTCCTGTTCTCTTAGTGTCCTTTATCACTTCTGGGTCCCTCAATCTTTCCTGCATTACTTATGTAGGAGGAACCAAGCTCTGAGGGGAGGAACCAAATGGAGACTTCAAATCTAGTCTCTCTCTGTCTCTGTGTTTCTCTGTGTCTCTGTCTCTGTCTCTTCTCTCTCTGTCTCCTCTCTCTCTCTCTCTCTCTCTCTCTCTCTCTCTCTCTCTCTCTCTCTCTCTTCATAATGTCTGGCTGTGGGTCTCTGTACCTACTTTTATATGCTACCAGGGGAATTCTTTCTTATGAGGACTAGATATGGCACTAATTTCTGAGTATAGCAGAATATCATTAGGAATTATTTCATCAATTCTTTTGCCCAATTATGTTTGTTACTACCCTACGTCTTGGGGCTATCCAGCATCTGGTTCCTGGTCATTCAAGCAGTGTTGGACATGGATTTCCTCTCATGGAGTGGGCCTCAAATTCAATCAGGCACTGCACTACTATTGCCCAGGGATATTTTACACAGAGGTCAGAAATTTAGTAAAGGTTTTACACTTGGGTTTGTGTCTAAATTTCTCTTTTGCTAGGCAACAGAGTACCTTCTCACATAAGAAAGACTCAGGATGCAGGCATCAACTTAACCTCTACATTTTCAAAGAGCTATGTGGATGCTTTACTTGCCAATGGAGCTGTGCTATCAGTTTGAAGAGAGCAACTACCTGTCCCAACATCAAACTGGATTATTTGGGGATCTTCTTGGGGAACTGTCAGCCAAATACTCAAGCCAGTTCAACCCAGCTCTTGCACAGAAAGTATGGCCTGGAAATAAAAGATGGCAAGTTCAGAATTCATATCCTCCAGTACTTGGAATCCTCAGTCAGGTCACCTTCATAGATTCCAGGAAGATTCCATTACCTTAGGTTTTCATCTTTTCCCCAAATGCTTACCAATTCCAGCTGTCTCTCCCAGGACTCTCTCCTTCTCTACCTCCTTCCCTTTCCCCCACCGCCTGATCCCTTCCCACTCCTGTTTCATCTTGCTCTGGTCTACTAGGAAAGTCTTGTCTATTTCCCTTTCATAGGAAGAGCCATGCATCCTCACTAGAGTTCTCCTCGTTACCTAACCCCTCTGAATCTGAGAATTGTAGCTTTGTTATCATTTAATTAACAGCTAATATCTGTTTATAAGTGAATTCATAACATATTCATATTTCTGAGTCTGAGTTTCCTTACTCAGAATGATAATTTTCTGGTAGCATCAACTTGCCTGCAAATTCCTTGATGTTTTTTATAAGTATATGGAAATTTATATATTTTACATGCAGAATTATTTCTTTTAATTATTTTCTTTACATTTCAAATACCATCTTCTTCCCTTGTTTCTCCTCTAAAAAAACCCTATTCCATCCTCCCTCCCTGCTCATCAACCCACCCACTCCTGCTTCCCTGTCCCGGCATTCCCTTATACTGGGGCATCAAGCCTTCTCAGGACTAAGGGTCTCTCCTCCCACTGATATCCAACAAGGCTACCTTTTGATACATATTTGGCTGGAGCCATGGGTCCTCCATGTGTACTATTTGGTCTGTGGCTTATTCCCTAGTAGCTGTGAAGTACTGGTTGGTTTGTACTGTAGTTCCTCCTATGGAGCTGCAAACCCCTTCAGCTCCTTGGGTCCTTTCTCTAGATCCTCCATTGGGCTCAGTCCAATGGTTGGCTCAGAGCATCCACCTCTGTATTTGTCAGGCACTGGCAGAGACTCTCAGTAGACAGCTATATCAGGCTACTGTCAGCAAGCACTTGTTCACATCATGTCTGGGTTTGATAACTGTATATGGGATGGATCCCCAGGTGGGGCAGTCTCTGGACGGCCTTTCCTCTAGTCTCTGCTCCCCACTTTGTCTCTGTATCTCCTCCCATGGGTATTTTGTTCCCCTTTCTAAGAAGGACCAAAGTATCCATACTTTGGACTTCTTTCTTCTTGAGCTTCATGTGGTCAGTGAATTGTATCTTGGATATTCCAAGATTCTGGGCTAATATTCACTTATCAGTGAGTGCATACCATGTGTGTTCTTTTGTGATTGGGTCACCTCACTCAGGAAGATATTTTCTAGTTCCATCCATTTGCCTAAGAATTTCATGAATTCATTGTTTTTAATGGCTGAGTAGTACTCCATCATGTAAATGTACTACATTTTCTGTAACCATTCCTCTGTTGAGGGACATCTGGGAGCTTTCCAGTTTCTGGCTATTATAAATAAGGCTGCTATGAACATAGTCGAGCAGAAAACCGGTGGCTAATGCTTTAAAATCAAGAACTGACAAATCGACCTCATAAAATTGCAAAGCTTTTATAAAGCAAAGGACAGAGTCAATAGGACAAAACAGCAACCTACAGATTGGGAAAAGATCTTTACAAATCTTACATCTGATAGAGGGCAAATATCCAATATACAAAGAACTCAAGAAGTTAGACTCCAGAGAACCAAATAACCCTATGAAAAATGGGGTACAGAGATGTACAAAGAATTCTCAACTGAGGAATACTGAATGACTGAGAAGCACCTAAAGAAATGTTCAACATCCTTAGAGTCATCAGGAAAATGCAAATCAAAACAACCCTGAGATTCCACCTCACATCAGTCAGAATGGCTAAGATCAAAAATTCAGGTGACAGCAGATGCTGGCAAGGTTGTCGAGAAAGGGGAATACTCCTCCATTGCTGGTGGGATTTCAAGCCAGTATAACCACTCTGAAAACTAGTTTGGCGGTTCCTCAATCCTTTGTATGACCCCTTCAGTCATGGGTGTCAACTACAACTGAGGCTGCACCTTGACAATTGACCTTCCATGGCCTCTCACAGTGCTAAGCTTCAGCTGCTTTTCAGCTGACCCCTTCATGCCCTCAAAACCAGTACCATCTGGGTAAGTCTTACACATTACCAAATACAGCTGCAGCACAAGGTACAACCTTGGCTATCTCTGGAACATTGCTTCTTTGGGCTCTCAGCAAACACTTCCCAGAGGATGATGCTGGTCTCTCATTAATCACTGCCAGTTTCTTAGCTCCAGCTAACCAACATCAATTGTCCCAGAAGTCCCTTCTATTTTTCACTCTACAGCCAGAGCCACAGGGCTAAAGTTGCAGAGTTCTGCTGCTTGAAGGAGCTGAAACATTGCTCCTTTGTTCTATTACCAGCTTTCTGTTTTATGACTCACTCTCTGCCTAAGCTTGGATTTCGTGGTACTTTTCTGCATGGCTGTGTCTACTGTCATGCTGGGATTAGAAGCATGTACATCATGCCTGGATTTAAGCTTTTCTTCACCTAGAACCTGCTTTTTTCCCAGGCCGGTCTTTACTCAGAGAATCGTTTGTCTTTGTATCCTGTGATTAAAGGTGTGTACCACCATGCCTATATTTATCAGGGTAGGATCCTGCCCCAAAGTTCCACTCCCTTAATCTTTTATCTCCTAGAACACAGAATTCTGCTCAATTTCACCTCCTGGTACCCCTTTAATACTAGAATCATATATTTTAAATTTTTCTTTTCTAAGCTTGCTACACTCTTCACAAGATTTAACCAGAGAAAAATGTCTATAATGGCCCTTTCTGAGACTTCTTTTGTCCATAACCTGAGTCTCTTCACCTTAGCCTCAAGCAGATTCTTTGGACAATGGCAAAAATCAGCCACATTTTGCACCAAAATATCTTTTTTTTTTACTGCTTATTAAAATTGCTTTTTATTTCTTTTCATGTGAAGATTTTGTATTGTGCTGTGAACTCATCAATCAGCCATTTGGGATCGTTCTGACTGTATCCCTTATTTTACTAACACAGACAAGAGTTTATATAAACATTACTTTGAGTATCCATAACTACTTGAGCATAAAATATTTTTGGTTGGTTGGTTGGTTTTTTTTTGTTTGTTTTGTTTTGAGACACAGTCTCAAGCAGCCTAGGCCGGCCTCAGACTAGGCACCAAAATATCTTAGGAACAGTCTCTTAGCCACATGCTAAATTTCTTCTCCCATGAAAATTCTAGAACCAGGATTCCACACTTCAAATCACTCTCAGAAACAAATACTTCCTTATTCCTACTAGGATGGCTCACTAAGCCCCACTTAAATCATTCTACAGCTTTTCAAATCCAAAGTCCCCAAATCCATGTTCTTCCAAACAAAAGCATGGTCAGGCCTATCAGAGTAGTACCCCAATCACTGGTATCAACTTCTGCTTTATTATGGATTTACTGCTGTGAGAAGACACCATGACCAAGGCGACTCTTATAAGAACAACATTTAATTGGGGATGCTGAACAGGTTGAGAGATTCAGTTCATTATGATCAAGGTGGGAATATGGTACCATCTAGGCAGGCAAAGTGTGGGAGGAGCTGAGAGTTCCACATATTCATGTGAAGGCTGCTAGTAGAGTACTGGCTTCCAGGAAGCTAGAGTGAGGGTCTTAAGCCCATGCTCACAGTGATACACCTACTCCAATAATGCCAAATCTCCTAATAGTGCCAATCCATGGACCAAGTTATACAAACCATCAACTCTGGTATATTGACTTATTAATATGTTTGGATAATAGCTTCAAATAATATGAAACATATTTTTCATTCTAGCCAAACAAGTTAGAGAGTTGTATGATGAAAAAAATTTCAAGTCTTTTAAGAAAGTAATTAATAAAGATGTCAGAACATAGACAGGTCTCCCATGCCCATCGGTTGCATTAGCATAGTAAAAATGGCCATCCTACCAAAGGAAATCTATATATTCAACACCTCATAAAATTTCAATATAATACTTTACAGACCTTGAAATAAAAGTTCTCAACTTCATATGTGAAAACAAAACAAAACAAAACAACAAACATAAAACCCAGAATAGAAAAAAACAATTCTGAAAAATGAAAGAACTATTGGAAGTACTGTCAGTCCTCATTTCACATTGTATTTCAGAATTATGGTAATAAAGCCTGCATGATATTAGTATGAAAACAGATCTCTTGATCAATGGAATCAAATTGAACACCCAAGCAAAATCCACACACCTGTAACAAACAATATGCTTACATGCCATGCAAAGATTGCTCTTCTTCAAGTTTTATTTTTACTCTCATTTGAAATTTTAGGCTTTCCTTTAGTATGAAATAAATGAAAATATTATATTAATCTGTTAATTTTTTCTTCTTTAACTTTATTCAAAAATAGAAATTAAAATGTTTATAAATGAGGTTGTTTGTCTGGAAATTGAAATGTGTGGGAGCCCGATTTTCAGAATATTCTAGAATTCTATTTATGTCTTCTCTATTTTGCTGTGTCTACATACTTAAAATTAGGTGATGAAAAACTGAGGAGTGAATAGAAGGAAACAATATTCCATATATAATTTACTTCTTACACTTATAACCACACAGCTGAAATTTTACAACTAAATAATTTTGATACAGAAAGACATATTAACAAATCCTTCCTCAAAGTTTGACTCATTCTTTATAAACTACATTTTATCCAAAGGTAAACAATATCAACAACTGGAAACTCTGAAGAGCTGCACATGAATCTTTGTTGTAGCATTGGCCATTCTCGATGGTCTGAAGTGCTATTGTGTCATGCTAGAAGATGTTGGACTTGGGTTGATTCATGGTTCATGAAAAAGTTTCTGTAACAAGGATATATTGCAGCCAAATCCACCCAACAGAGGAGACTTTGCAAGCATTCTTCCATTTTTACTCTATTGTGCTGGAAACTCACCTTCCAGGGAAGTTAGGAGAAGGTAGGAAATAATGTTGAAACCCTCCAAAATGTGTGATAAACTGCAACATGAGCTTTTAAATGTGGCCAATCTGAGAGAGATGGTTTGGGATGTACATTTGAGCCACCAGATGCTAGCTTAGAGAGGAGCAAGCCTGAGGACACAATGATACATTAACAGACCCTTGCCTTACCTCTAATCCTTGGGTGCATCAATGGGACTAAATATGGATACCAATACTTCTTGTACAATGATCCTCCACTGTTCCAGCTAGAAAAAATAAAATGCTAAAGGGAGAAGTCATAGAGCTTAGGATTTAAAAGGCAGCATGGCAGGTGAAGGAAATGATAGTTTTGTGTTGGCGTTCCTTGGTGATCTTGAATCTCTATTAGGTTAGGCTCTGTGCTGAGAAATCAACATCAGGCAACAGTTTTGCATACTAAGATTGGGAAGACATAGTCAAATCAAAAGTGTGGAGTAAACACTCCCTTGCTCTGAACAGAATGTGTATGAATCTATTCTTGATCATTTTTCTAAAATTCTGGCAAGAGTAGTATTTTGAAAGACCTTTAAAATGCCAATTTTACAAAACACTTTCCCCATTGAAGGTTTGTTTAATGGAGACAAGACCAAACAAAGCAATATGAGACAAAGTTTTCCAAAACACCATTGAGTTTACTTTTTGTTGACTACTGGTTTTTAAGCATGAAACCTATCCTTAAGTATGGTTTCTATGCCCAGTAAGGCTTAATTGAAAAGTACTTTTCTTTGCAAATAACCATCAGTTAGAGAGGGCTTCTAAATTAGGGGTCAGAACTCATGTCTTCTTCCCCCCACTCAGTGCTATACCACTCTCTGTCTAAAACTTGTGAAGACCCTGTGAATGCTGCCCACGTAACTGTAAGTTCATATGTGTGTCAGGATGTAGTGTCTGGAAGACACTGCTTCCTTTGTGTCACCCAACCCCTCTAGCTCTTATAATCATTCTACTTCCTTTTCCCCATAGCTTCCTGAGTCCTGAGGGAAGAATGAAGACATCCCATTTAGTGACATAATATTCCAAGGTCTCTCACTCTCTATACTTTGTTATGCTCTTAGTCCATGTATTCATCCCATCTGTACAGGATTCAACTTTGTGATGATGGCTGAGAGATTCACTGACCGATGGATATAGTAGAACATTGTTAGGAATCATTTTAGTGTTATATTCCTCTAGCAGAGAAAGAGTATTTAGTCTTCCCCTAGGTCCATGGTTGTCTACTCTCATGTTCTTGGGCACCTGAGCAGTGTCAGACATGAGTTCTATCTCATAGAATGGGTCTCAAATTCAATGAGATAGTGGTTAGTAACTCCAACAATGTTTGTGCCACTATTGCACTGGCATATCATTCAGGAGGGCCAGCATTGTAGATTGCATAGTTTGTATCTAAGTTAGTGGTGACTAGTCTCATCTACCAATATGAAGAGTACCTTCAAATACCATAAACACTAGTCAATGGGGATGAAGGCTCTCATTAAACATCAGGTTAATTTGTCTATGTTGTCTTAAGCAATAGAAACTTGCCATCAGTTTGTGCAGAGCAACTAATAGCCTTGAAAATAACTTGAGTTGTTTGTTGGTGTCCTTGGGCCCTTTTGGCCAATCACTTAATTAACTGTAACCCATTTATGGCACTGGAGTTTACACTTGTTGGTGAAACATATGTGGTTGAGGCATTGTCTCTTCCAGTATTTGATGACACCATTTTTACTCCATAAATATTTAGGAAGCATGTTTTCATACAGGCCATCAAACTACCATCCTCCATAGTCCCTCCTTTACCCATTTCTTCCATTCCTTCCCCATTAAATCCTCTCACTATAGTCTTCTATAACAATATATCCTATCTCCCTTTCTTGGTTATCCTCTAGAATTTCACAATAAAACACATATGTGTGTAACATAGACAAAGAGGAACACATAGAGAGAGTGTTTGAGAAATGGAGAAAGAAGCTTCTACAGTAGTAAACTTAAATGTCCAGTATATTAAGAAATAGCAAATAATGCAGGTGGTCCTATTTCTTAGCCAGTGTTCAGTGAAATTCATTATTTCCAATGCATGATCAGCATTCTATTATTAGACAAGTCTTAAACATTTTACCAAATTCTTTTGCATTTATGATGCTTGCTATTCTCAAACAATACTTTAATGAATGTCCCCACCTATATGTTTACTGACATTCAGCAAATGATGTGATAAATTAGTCCTAGAAAATGAACATATGATAAAATATTCTACTCCTACATCTAATGATTGGAAATGTCCACTCCTCACATTTTTTAAAATAACACAATTCTTAGATCTTTATTTACATTTTATATTTTTATATTTTTACAGGTTAGTACTATGTTCACATCATTTTTACCCCATTTTCCTGCCACACCTTCAATGTACTCCCTACTCCCTCTCAATCTGATAACCTCTTCTTCTTATTTTACATTTATACATATACATATATATATATACATGTCTCTATATACATAAGTACGCTTATATATACTTAGGTATGACTGTGTTCATGTATAAATATATATTACATATTTGTAATATATATTTATACATATTACATATTTAGTTCATTTAGTGATGTTTGATGTGTTCAGATTTAACCACTTGGGATTGAATAACCTACTAGGAAGCTTATTCCTATAGAAAACTGGTTTCCCATCTCTCAGCAGAAATTAGCTGCCACTGAATTAAACTAATGGTGGCATATTTCTTATAGCCACATTGGGAAATCAATGGGTGATGTCATTATGCAGTTCTTGTTTGCAAAACAACATTGCTGAGATATCATGGTGACAGCTTCTCTGTCATGTCTGGAAATCAATGCCTGGCAGCACAATTACAATTCATATAGCTCTCACCTTGTCCCTTCCTTGTTTTCTTTTTTACTTTTAAATTTTCTAGAAACATAAATGGAGAAATTGCATTATAGATGTATCCATTGGAGTTATTACATAGTCACTTACTCTCTACATTTTGAACAGTGTATTTTTCTGTTATAATATTCAATTATGACAAAAGAAGTTTCTTTGATAAAGGGTTATAGTTATAATTCCCTGTAAATATGAGAAAACTACTTAGAGAGAGTTATAAATTATATTAAATTAGAAAACTAGATATAGTAGATTTTCTTTTAGGATCTATGACCTCCAGCCTCAGGTAGTTAGCTTGATTTACAATACCAAGCAAGAATATTCTCATACTGATAAATCCTTAAGTCCATTTAGACAGAAGTTGCTTTTCACCATGATAAAAATGTTGCTGTCAAACTATTGGATATATCTTACAAGGTTTGTTATTAATGTGATTTATAGAAATTACAGCTTGAAGAGACTATTTAAGTCTCTCTCTCTCTCTCTCTTTCTCTCTCCCTCTTTTTCTCTCCCTCTCTCTCTCTGTGTGTCTGTATATTATGTGCTTGACTGTGTGTGCGCTTGATTTTGTGTGCATTCTTGATTGTGTGTGTTTGATTGTATGTATGTTTGACTGTGTGTGTTATTTTCTTTGTATGTTTGATTGATTGTGTGTGTGTGTGTGTGTGTGTGTGTGTGTGTGTGTGTGTGTGTATTTTAAATGACATTATGTCATATAAACTGTCTCCCAACAGGAGTCACAGACTAACAGAATCCTCAATGCCATATAAGGACAATGTTTCTTCGGTTTGTTGATCAGATGAATCCAAGAGACATCCAGAACAACATAAAGCCTTGGGACAGGGTGGGAGAAGCAGAAGTTATAGGGCATGATAGGACAAATAACATTGTGTAAGCCAACTGCCATCAGATCTATTGCTTTAATTTTAATATTTATTTAAAATTCTTTTAATGTGCAAGTCATCATCTTTATAAATTCAAAGTTATCATTTCTACCATCATGATTATTAGCAATTATCATTATCACAAAACTACTTCCACTAAAATGAGAGTCTGTCTTCCTGGTATTTCCAAAACACTTTTATCAATGTGAAAACCAACTTCTGTTTAAATGGACTTAAGGACCCATTAGTATGAGGAAATTCCTGCTTGGTATTGTAAATCTAGCTAACTACCTGTGGTTGCGGAAGTCATAGACTCTGGATATACCTTACTTTTATTGTATTCCTCACAGAAACCTCAAGAAATGGAGCTTACATATGTGACTGAAAATCCCAACACAATATTCCTCATTGCTTACCAGGATTTGGTTCACTGAGATTTCAGTTCCCAACACAAAAATCTGCAAATCACATATTCTCTATTCATTTCTATCTGGTACATGAAGAACATGTAAAGGATACTAAGCAGTAAAGAGAGATGAAGTTGATGACAACTGAAGAAAATTACCTAGTTTTGGCTTCAGTGACAACATAAACATTTGTTACCAAAAGCAATCAAGTCATCATTGTTACTAAGGGCATTATGAAACTCCATATTCTCCATAATTTGTTCTCTAGGTTCTAGCTGAAGAACCATACCTTTAGAAATGTGGCAGTGACTCACTGACATGACAATAAAAGATGCTGAAGAATTCACATCTTTGGTTAAGAATAGGTCTTCCTCATTATCATTTTTACATCAACTCCATTTGTTTCACAGCAAATGGCTATTGCAAGAATAAGGATATGCACTACTGAACTGTTTTTACTTAATGTGTGTTGTGAGAGCTACAACTCACAGTTATTCGTTCTGTTTCTTATTGATGTGAAGAAGTTTAAAGTGACACCTTATCTGTACTCCTTTGACTTTCTTATATTCTGTGAAGAAAGTATGGTGTCATACACAAAGTGCTATGACAAGGGTGATTTTTAAGGGCCATGAGAATGATTCTGACAGGTGGCCCCAGAGCACATAGGACCTAGGAGCAACAGTTAAGCAATATGGCCTTCCCAAAGAGATAATGCTTTTCCTCCTCAGCAGGTGATTCAGCAGCATTAGTCACTATTTCCGGACAGAGCCCAGTAGCATCTCTAAACACAGATCTTTAGAACTCAGTGACCTGTATCCTAATGTTCCTTATGATGAAGACAGGAACTTCCTTTACTTCAGGTGCAGTAACCAGATCTACTGAATCTGCTACCAACAAAAAGAAATTGTAATATTCTCAGACAAAAAAAAAAAAGAAAGAAAGAAAGAAAAAAAAATACTTGACAGAAAATTTAATACCTGATTGGTTCGGACATGGGATCTGACCAGGAAATAAAAGGTAAAAAGGGAGAATATAAATCAATAAAGAAATGAATATCACTGGGCAGTGGTGGCACATGCCTTTAATCCCCGCACTTGGGAGGCAGAGGCAGGTGGATTTCTGAGTTCAAGGCCAGCCCAGTCTGCAGAGTGAGTTCCAGGACAGCCAGGGCTACACAGAGAAACCCTGTCTTGAAAAATAAATAAATAAATAAATAAATAAATAAATAAATAAGATCAAAGATAAGTAAAACAGTTTAAATGCCATACAATATATAGGTGTGGAATCAGTAGTCATCAAGGTAAATTGGAATCAAAATCTGACTTCCTAACTTGCAAATGTGTAGCATGATCCATCAAACAATTAAATATTCATTGCAAAGTCACATTATGAAGCCTATAACCCATGATTCATTCTTTCTGGAACAATCAGAAAACAAATGCAGCAACTAGGAGCTGACAAAAGGTCAGCCAGATCCTCACAGGGCCCAGATAAAACCTCTGGAAAGCCTAAATAAAGGAACATTATCAATCAAAGAAAAAAATAAAATTTGAGACAGCTACATTGTTTTAAACACCAAAAAGAAAAGTATAAGCAAATGCATTGACTTTAGTGATACAGAACAGAAGAACAACATAAGAGAGTAAAAGGATTCATTTTGTGAGAATCTTATTGAGTCTCTTTGCACTGATATTCATAATATCTGAAGTTCTTTTTCTTTGTTTGGTCTTTGTGTGGTTTAGGTATCAGCATAAGTGTGAATTCATAGAATGAATTAGGTAGTATTCCTTCTGTTTCTATTTTTTGGATTAGTGTGAACAGTATTGGTATTTCGTTGTCTTTGAACATCTGATAGAATTCGGCACTGAAACCATCTTGTCCTGACTGTCTTGTTTGGGAGAATTTTTGTGACTGCTTCTATTTCTTTATGGGTTATGGGACTGTTTAAATGGTTTATCTGATCCTGATTTAACTTTGGTATCTGGTGTCTGTCTAGAAAATTCATCCATTTCATCTAGATTTTCCAGTTTTGTTGAGTATAGGCATTTGTAGTAGGATCTGATGGTTTTTTTTTAATTTCTTCAGTTTCTGTTGTTATGTTTCTTTTTTCATTTCTGATTTTGCTAATTTGGATACTGTCTCTGTGCCCTCCAGTTAGTTTGGCTAAGGGTTTATCTATCTTGTTGGTTTTCTCAAAGAACCAGCTCCTAGTTTCCCATAAGAATGAGCACAAGGATACCAATGGAAAAGTTAGGGTAAGGACTAAAGGACCTGAAGGGGTTTATAACCCCATAGGAACAACACCAGTATCAACTAATTGAACCTGCCCAGGTCTCCCAATGACTAAACAATCAACCAAAGAGTACACATGGAGGGAACCACACTCCAGCTGCATATGTAGCAGAGCATTGACTTATCTGGTATCAATGAAGGCTTGATACCCCAGCGTAGGTTGATGCTAATGCAGTGAGACTCATGTGGGTTGGTGGGAGGGAAACACCCACATAGAGGCACAGGGAGGTGATTGGGAGATTGTAGAGTGGAAACAAGGAAAGGGGACAACATTTAAAATGAAAATAAATAAAATAATCAATAAAAAAAGATCTTTAAATAAAAGACAGTAAATTGGCTCCACACTAGGATAAACTGCTAAAAGACATTGATAGATTGTGGAGCATTTCTCTATTAAAAAAAATGGGACAATATATCTCTACTTCCTCACTAAAATGAGTTGGGGTCAACATTTCTCTACCAGTACCAGTGGCACTGAACTTGCCCTCACAACAAAGATAACTAGAATTACATGTATCCCAAGGTCCCTAGTAATATAAGTGATGATTACATATATCACTTCATATAAGCAGAGACCTCAATCAGCAGGAAAGTGGAAGGTTAATCCTACTAATAGGCTGTCTGAGCAAACAGTGTATTTTTAGCTCCTTATCACCTGCTATTAGTAGATTTTAGAGAGCAAAAATGGTTAAGCATATATAAAAGCCTGTCTCCTTTGTAATCTATTAATGCTGCAAGGAGATGATTATTAAATTCATTTTTATTATATTTATTAAAGACTTAAGAATTTGCCAGTTGGCAAGTTAGTCCAGGAAAAGATCAACAAAAATATGATAATCAGGCCTTACAGCCTCTGAGACAAAAGGCTTCAGAACTCAGTTGTCTACAGAATTATGATCTTGTAAAAACCTTGACAGCAAGGTTACCCTCTGACCAACTAGACCCTGACCAGAAAGAGACTGGTCAAATCCTTTCAAACAAGGCTCTTTTGCTTTTTCCACCCTTGACTCCTGATTGTCTGAAATTCCTATGTGATCCCACGTCATGAGTATACAAAACAAAGTACACACACATACACATACAGGCACAAACACAGAGATGCAGACAGAGAAATGGAGCATAAAATATATAGTTCTAAGTGGGTTGTCTTCATCCAATCTCTCCCTGCAGACCTCGGGGAATCCTCCTAGAGAAAAGGCAGAAACACTGTAAGAGCTACAGAGTATAGAGGGCAGCAAGAGAACAAAGTTCTCTGAACCAATTGTACAAGGCTCATATGAGTTCACAGAGACTAAAGCCACTAGTACAGGCCTTATATGTGTCTTAGCAGGTCTCCTGAATGTATATTATAGCTTTCAATTTAGTACTTTTATGAGACTCCTCACTGTGTGAACAAGAGTGCTTTTTTTTTTTTATCTTTTCTTTCTCTTGGTTTGCCTTGCCCAAACTAAATGTAAGGACTTTAGTTTTATCTTATATTTTATTTCATTATATGTTCTTGTTACCTCTTTGAAGTATGTTATTTTCTAATAAGAGACAGACAGAGAATGGACCCAGATGAAAGGATTGGGGGATAAACTTCCAGCTCAAGATAACAGTAATCAGGATAAATTTTACTTTGACTTGTGGCTGCCATCAAGAACAGGAAAAAATTTCACTATGAAAATGGACCTCCCCTTCCAGTTCTGTTGCAGTTGATCATCTGCCCAACCACAGATTTGTATTAACAATGTCATGTCTTTATAAAAGTTATAAGTAGGATATATATATATATAAAAAAAGAAGTGTGAGACAAAGAAGATTCTGGCTTAGCAGGCCTACTTGTCCATCTAGATGTACAGAAGAGCTGAACTATCTCTAGATAGGACCATGCAAGTGAGGTTATTGAGACCCAAAGGCCTGCCACTGAAATCAAGCACCGGGAAGCTGAAACAAGGTCTGACTATACTGGTGATATATTCTAATGCTATATAGATGCTTGAGCCCACAAATAGTGATACATAGCATATCCCAGTGGAATAAGTACTTAGACGTGTGTATTTCTATTTTTCGGTATATACTTTCATATGGTAAAGAAAATTGCACCAGGCAAGTATGCTCTAGCTAGAAAAACTATAGACAAAAGCCTGCATTAAAATGATTCTGTCATCACTCAGCATGGCAAGGGAGTAAACTTTTCAAAGTGTATCCTTGTAGCTGAAGATACAATCACCTTGATGTCTATGACCCAGTCACAAGGAAACTCACAAAAGATTGGAGTACTGAAGAGGTGGGTGTCACAGCCCAGCACCCTGCAGAGGTGTCGCATGTGGGGTTATCCTATTGCACAGAGAAGCCAATACTTGAAAGTGAGTTGTCATGCCAGCTAAAAATGCAAAGTACAGATGTTTTCATATAATCTTTTACACTGCAGCTGCTGGTATAAAAGGGCAAAAGCTAACTACGAAATAGCATCCGTCACAGAGGAGCCACGCATTCTTCCTCCCATGACATCAGCACCACATTAAATTCTATCATCAAGAAAAATTTTGTGTTCGAACATAAAAATGTCACTGGACAAAAATAGAGAAGATAGATAACTTTATAATTAACTTTTATTTTTAAGAACAGCATTTGGTACAATGAAAAAAATTAAAAGCAAGTCATTACAGAACTCAACTGTACAAATCAGTTCAGAACATCGCTACAGCAGTGGTCATGACTTACTAAACCAAACATACCACAGATTTCACTTGCTGCTTTGCTGTTTGGTGACACAAATGTTGTTTGCTTTTTATACAGCAGAGGCTGGCCAGTTTGAATAGGATGATATTCTTCTATATCTGTTGACTTAATATCTTTCCTTCCTTGACACACTCAGGCAGCTCACAATACAGGGTACATGGCATAAGAAGCAATTCCACAGTAGTTGTTCTGATCTCTGGGAAGCTTCATATAGCCTTTTTCTCCCCAATTTTCACCATGGCTGAAAGAAATTAGGTTTTCCACTTATAAAAATAGAAATAGTATAAAGGATTGTTACAACAAATCTGCATTTTGAGCACTGAACTACAGGCCAACTTAACAGAATTCATCAGAAAATTCACATGGTCAATTACCAGAGTACCAAGAATTATCTTATAAAAGACATGGCATGAAAAATCAGGATGTTATTCTGCCAACAGGTTGTTCAGAAATAACAATTAATTGAAAAATAGAAAATTAATGGCCACAACTATGATATTGGGCCCCATGGAAATTAGTGATAAAATCTGAACTCCATGGCTATACATTATATGTTAGTGGATACAGACAAAGAGGGACTAGCCAGATAATGTGAATGTAAGTTATAGAGTTTGATTACAAGTTCCACTTAAGGCTAGGATAAGGCTGAAGATAGAGCTTCAGACTAGGGGCACATTGAACTTTGTCAACAGAAAAAAAAATCCTGCCTAGCACCCATGTAAGTGAGCTCACAATCCACTGTAATTGGATCTCTGGGGAAAAAATGGTGTCTTCTGATATGGAGAAACATCTGTCCCCACAAAGAAATCATTCATACAAACACACAACTCACAAATAAATGGCAATATTTTGTAAATATAAGATATTTTCCCAGTCAAACTGTAATTGAGGAAGCCAGGACATAACTGGAAAGAACTGCATAAATATAACCTCAAAACAGAAAACTCTAGGATCAGAAAAACTTGAACCTCAGTTCATATGATGAGAAAGCACTGAGGAAGGCAACTGATATCAATATCACACCCCCCCACATTCACACAGACACATACATTTGAACAACAAAAAAGAATAGGTTCCTTTTTCAATTTAATGCAACAATGCTTTCTGTGACTAGTATCTAAAATCTAACTACAAATAGAAAATCCACTTGGATCTTAAAATCAAGTAACTTTAGAAATTTATACCTATTCTTTAGCAGCCAGTATTTCCTGTTCTCTGACTCGCGGCCTTCATAACCATAGCCAACCAATAGTAAACCATGGTCAAGATTATCACGTCTGCACTTTGGCTCATGATATATACCTGAAAAATAAAATCAAGGGAATGAAAGGTTCCAGAAAGCTGATCATGACCATAGGCAACAACAGGAAGTGAGGCATTTCTAATCTGACTGAAATGACAAAACATCATTTCTTACACCCATATAAGATGGCACATTGACACCTTTCATTTTTACTAATAGAAAGTCATTCCAGGAAGTCATAACTGAACATAAATTACCTTCTTCAAGGCACTCTTTAGAGTTCAGTGCAACTCAATATCTTAAGATACACCAAGCAGAGAAAAGTAGAGTAAAAAAAAAGCTGAAAGATAATGATAAGTAATGATGTACTCACATGCATTGAAATGTCATGTCTCTTAGAAACAACACACTTGATTAGTGCATGGATAAGCAAAGGGGTACTAGCATTCTTCATTAATATCTAGAAGAAAACATGTTTACCTCCTCGATATGTACGAAAGGATGGGTGTGAACCATCAATTGCAACAGCAATGGGTCCATGAGCTACCAGAGCTTGCAAAAGAGCTTCTTCATTCCTTGGTACAACAAAAAAGCGGGTGACCTTAGCAACAGAGCGTTCAGGACGGTACCGGCACTGCTTTACCTATAAAAGATAAAGTTACAAGACTTGGTGACTTTAATCTACCCTCTGGACATCATGACTCAAAACCATAACACTCTACACTTTGCAATGTAACACCACCATGTCTGTGCTTCTATACATCATCTCAGGCAGTGAAATGTGATGGAGATATTTGGAGTTGAAAGTCAGCTCTCATGTCTTCAATGACATCTCTTATGCATAAAAGAATTTCATGGTGTATAACTGTATTATATGTGGAATGGTTTGCACATCCTTCATATTCATAGAAACAGGAACCAGAGAATCAAACAACTATGAAGTGGTGGGTACTGTAAGGGCAGCACTGATGGAGCACAGAGAGATTCTGCATTCAATGTAAGCTCTGAATACAGTGTATTTTTCTGATATTTTCCTCTTGCCCAACCTGAACTGAAATGACAAGACAGGAAGTTCACTTACCCTTCCTTCATATGGATAGGTTGCCTCAGCCTCCAGACCTCCATTGTTCTTCACATATTGAAAGGCAGCATAAGGTTTGCCTCCGTCACAGCCCTTGTTGCCATAAGTTACTGAGCAGTCTATTAAATTCTGTACACTCAGTGGGATCAGTTTGCCTGTTTTCTTGAACAGATGACTTTCTATGCTAGCGGCCACAGAAAAAGCCCAACATGCACCACATCCTCCCTAAGCAGAGAGAAACAGAATGCCATATGAAAAAAGCAGTTCTATACTTTATGAAAAAAAGGAGAACTATCAGCATTTGATGGATGCCTAGGTAAGAGGGGTCAGTCTCCATAGGGAGTTGTCTCATACTACAGTGAGTAGCCCAACAAGGACACATATACACATAAAGCTGTGATCTACTGTACTGCATGTGTGATAAATGTCATTAATGGAATAAATTAAGTCTGGAGAGAAATTCAGTGGAATCATAGGGGGAGATTCAAAACTAAGTAATGCACAGAAATGATACTGTACATATATGGACTTATAATTGCTAAGGAATTTTTTAGGGCTTCCTCATTACTTGGGACAACCAAGAAACATTTGGTACTAGCAACAGAATGCTAAGAACAGTACCTGTGGCTTTCAGGTTATAGAAAAGTGTTTATTGAACCACATGTCATACCACAGTCAAATAACACTGGCATGTCAATAGCATGTTGTATCCTTAGTAGTTGAGTGATACAGGCATGCGATGCTGTCATACCTGGCTTCTCACTGGAGTCACATAGCCTTTCGTTCTCCAATCCAAAGTTTTAGGGGTGACGAGGTTGCGTTTCTGAATGCGTTTCCCATTTCTTAGAGTAAGAGATGAGCTTTCTGTAATCATTTTCCTCATTTCTTCACCAGACTTCACAGAAAAGAACATCAAGACTCCGTTTAAACAACAAAACAGCAAAGGCAGAAATATGAATCAATTTAAGTCATGCTCACCATGTCACCAAATTCATTCATTTCTATGGTGAAGTTTTTCATCCACAGGCCATTCTCTACAATGTGCTCTTTAATCAATTTCACATTTTCTTCCCACACTGCTCTCTTCTGTTTTTCCTCCTCCTGGAAATACATGTAATTGATGACATTTACTTCTGATGATGCTTTTGCCTTAGCTGACCATGTGGACTTGCTGCTACAGATATGTAAAGGTCATAGAGAGGGATCTCAGGAAAACAAACAAAGTCACTCCCAACCCTCTGATGAACAGGAATGTGGTCACCTTGTGTTTACCCCATGTCACATCACTACCTCAGGTAGGTGTTTCATCTAAGGCTACTATTATATCCATGAAAACCCAATATGAGCAAGAATTCTCTAGAAGGACCCTCTTTGTATGTGTATGTGACCTACTGGGGTGTATGTTCTGTCGTTGCTCCCCTTCCACTCCTCCCACTCGGCATCCAAATTATAATCAGGTTTCGGAGCAGCCAAGGCCACTCCCAAGCACAGGATGGCCAAGAAGACAGCAGGAGTCATGTCTCAAGTACCTAGATAATAAAGAAAAACAAATCAGAAACTACACCAACCCTTTTCATAAATTACACCATCCATGCTGGAGAAAAATATTCTATCTACTCTGCCAGATGTTTACTCAAAGATTTTAGAATTGGCTAAATATTAATTTGGACTAAAAATTCTCTGGGTGGCATTTAGTTTTAACTTAAAACTATACAGCATGTGGGCAAAGTTCTAGACCTGTAAAATGGCATAAACTGCAAATTTACATAATCAGAGATTACCATGGACATCAAATTTAAGAACCAACATATCTAGGAACTTGCAGCATTTATCTAAGAATTTGTAGTGATACAAAATTCTTATGTAACATGTGATTGTAAGTCAGAAGTTTCTGAAGGTTCTTCTGGACTTGGGACTTAGATTGTATCACATCCATTTCTAGAGATGGAGATAAGTTTACTTGAAACATCCCCTTTTCAAAGGAAATATTCTAGACTTCCCTCCTTAGAAAATATACAGTAAATAAAAGTTACTAGTACTCTATTCTACCTTGAGACATTGCCACACTTTCATAACTTCAATGAGAAAAATCTCACATGGGAAGGATACTGGAAGCCAATGCCACCAGGGATGATGAAGTAATACATAAAGACACTTGAGCACTTCACAATCAGGTCAAGCCAGGTTTCATAAGCCATGCCTCTTTTTGGCTAGAGACATGCACCCTACTACTTCCTCTGCATATGACAAACATGAAAATGAGCTTTTATTTAGTGGTGATGATCAAAAACAATAAATATCTAGTTTCAGGGTGAGATGAACATGTCCCTATTGTGCATGATACTAGCTGTCATTCTCTCTGAAAATTACCAGACATGGAATAAATTGGAACCCATACAAACCTGGATCCAGGAGTGGCTTGGATTCCTCTCTGAGTTCTCTACTCTCTCCCACTTCCACACAATGGTTTTGCTGAAGTTTAGAAGATATTATTATTTATGAGTTTTATCTGATTTTTTTTCAAGGAGTATCTGAAGGATTCCTCCCAGGGAAAGCAGAATCAGGGCCCCACCTGTGATTATTGTTGCTGTCTTGGTGCGCTCCACAATCTCTTCAGAGGTTGCTGAGCTGTCAGGATCTGAACCAACAACATCTCACTATGAGTTTAAATACCAAGTCAGCCCTCTTCATCAACCTTTTCCTTCTACCGATTGGCTATAAGGTTCACTGAGTCAGGCCTCCAGGTTTCTACTGAGATCTGATCTTACCTGTCCTGGAGGGGTGGATGTGGGCTTCCTTTAATAGAAAGAGGAGAACTGAACTTATGGACCTTCACAGAGAACATTACAGAAACACCTTTAGGCTATGTATTTTATAATAGCCAGTCATTTTATCTCAATAGAACCTCAAAATGAGAATTAGGAAGTTTCCTCAAAAAGCTTTGAAGATTTCTGTCTAATACTTACTTTAGAATAAGAGGTGGGTTAACAGCATTAAGTAGGCTGAGTTAGCATATTTTACACTTGTATTTCATGTTTAATAAATAGCTATATTGAAATTCTATGAGAACACAAACCATAATATGCATTCTTTCTGGTGTCTCAGAAAGAAACACAACTGGTGTTCTTGAAAAGCCTAAAGTTGCAGGGTAACTCTGTGTAGAAAGTGTTATTCAAGCCCCAAATCAAATGAGGAAATGAAGGCCCTAGTAAATGTGATCTCATGAAACTATCTGATGTTTCTCTAATTGAGGTTGAATAGCCATTACTAAGCACCATTAGACCTGTCAAGGTAATCATTCAGTAACACATATATTATCTAAAATTTCCCATATTCAGATTTTAGGTATAAATTTCAATTGCTTTTGGGATATCATCATTGGTATGCAAACACCACTAAGCATATCTTAGGAAAGGTTTCATCCATTTTCAGAAAACTGTGGACACAATGATCTTGTAATCCCTGTCTTCAGTCTCAGCATTAGTTACTTTATTTTATCTGTTTAGGGATTTGCTTGCTACCATAGGTGGAGTGCTTTTCCTTACCATGATGGAGGTAATTTCCACTGTACCAGTACTGAAAAGACAGCTATTAGGAAATAAGTTAGTCCCTAGCATGTACAATCAAATTATCCTTCTCTATTCAAGTTACATAATTTTTATTACATGGACACACCATATTCTGTTTTGTATTCAATGTGTCATTTTGTTGCTTCTTTTAATCAAGAATATCACGTGTGTTGCTTGTCTACATCACATACCCAACTTGTACAAAATCGAAACTTAGCCAATAAAATTTTAAATAAAGGATAAACAGTGAAGAAAATTTATGCCATGAAGTATAATGCAATATTAAGACTGTATGTCTTTGAAATGCATAATTATCATTTTCTACTTTATAATACCTGATGTTCCAGATTCAGAGTTCTAAGTGTCTGCTCACAATATCTATGCACATCCTTGTACTATCCCATTTCCGTGAAGAATCCTGATAAGTCAGGTCATTCACTACAAGTCATTATTGTTATCTGATCACCCTTCAAATCTGATCAAGGTTCACTTCCTCCACAGTAAGGTCCTTGGTAAGGTCCACTCATCCTTACCTGTCTCTAGCAAATATCTTTAACATTTATCCAGCCAGATAGTCTTTCAACTCTGACTCTGCTTTGCTGCAATACTTCTCCATTTTTAGATCCCCAGCTTCCTCTTTGTCTTTGAACTCTGTTATATGGACATATGTTGAGTTGGTCAATGGTCCTCATTTCATTAGCCTTGCACATAATAGTCTTTTATAAAGTGTTCCTAGTTAAAACCTAGTGAGTGCCACAGGATAAGTTCTTCTTGGGTAGCAGTTTATCTTTTTTTTATCCATTATTGTCCATTATGAACTGGCACCTTCATCAAATCATGACTGCCTTCTTGTACAGCCTTAGGGATCTTTCAGATGCCCGCAAGTATCAAATGTGACCAAGAAATCAGATTGTAACTCACCTGACCTTTTTAGCTGCTCTGTCATGACCTGACTTGATGTTATTGCCCCACACTAGAAAGATAGCTAGGACCACCCTTCATCTGCATCCTTCACCGCTGTAAGCCACCTTTCCGTCCAGCGGAAATAAGGAGGCAAACAGCGAGCTCTTCCCCATGCAGTTTTATTAGGATCCTTGTAATCTTGCTTGTTACATCTTACTTATTTCTATTTACATTTTATTAGTTACATCTTGCTTCTTACATCTTACTTATTACTATTTCTACTTCCTCCTATTCCTATTCTTAGTTCTAGTCCTACATCTTACTTCTATCCTTACATACTTACTCCTATCTATCATACTACTCTTCTATATCCCATACTTACTCTTCTATCCCATCACCAGCCCTAATTCTCCTATCTCCACATACTTACTTACTCTATTCTCTTCCAGCCCCCAGCCTTTGTGGGTTAAATACTTTCCCTGGTCCCAAATCAGCATCAGCTACGTGGCAAAGCACAATAGGCTGCGGGAAATCATGTCAGGTTGCATCACAAACTAGAGGCACACAGCTTTTCCAACTAAAGCTTGTTTATCTCAATGCGCTCTGCTCTGGCCGGAGACCAGGTGTTCAATATATATATATATATGGTGGCAGCTGCGGCTCCCCACACACCGCTATGAACACTTTCGTGTATAAATTTCGTCATATAAGGTAATGCACCAATTTATCATATGAGGTCAGGATCAGTGGCAATTTCACCCCTGAGTTACAGGAAAATATATTTTACCTTCATTCATCTCTCATACAATACATCCTGATCAAATCCCCTTCTCCCTTTATTCTTCCCAGTCACCCTATTCCTACCTCCTATTTTTCCTGGGTACACTGCTCCTCCCTTTCCCTTCATAGAAGAGTTGGCCTTCCAGAGATATCAACTAAAGACAGTATAAGATGGAATAGACACAAATCCTCCTGTAAAGGAAGGACAAGGCAAACCAGAAGGAGGAAAAGGAGTAGACAATAGAGTCAGAGTCACTTATGTATTAACAGTCCCCAACTGTTAGGGGTCCCACAAAAGCCCAAAGCAAATTAACTGCTGTATGTATGCAGAGGGCCTAGTGCAAACTTATGCAGTCTCTACGTGTCTCTAAAAAGAAACTGAAGAGAGCTTACACTAGCAGCTTGACAGCACACCTGAATGCTCTAGAACAAAAAGAAGCAAATACACCCAAGAGTAGTAGCATCAGGAAATAATAAAACCAAATAGAAACAAAAAGGACTATACAAAGAATCAACAAAACCACGAGCTGGTTCTTTGAGAAGATCAACAAGATAGATAAACCCTTAGCCAGACTAACCAGAGAGCACAGAAACAGTATCCAATTAATAAAATCAGAAATGAAAAAGGAGACATAACAACAAATTATATCTTAAAATAACTATTGTTTGTTGAATATCAACAGTTGAAATTATTAAAATAATGTTCTACAAACATGGAAATATTGATAAATTTTCCACTGTGCTTGAAATTAGCATCTTCTTAATGTTTAACTTCAAAGAGTTTTGCTATTTTGAAATTTTTAAATGTACTTATTGATAAAATAATTTCTCTCCTACAAACACTGATAATCTTTTTTAAGTAAACTGATTGTTAGTGTACAGAAATACATAATATTTTAAATACTCTCTCACTATGTCTGGAGGTATAATATATGGGCTTTTGAATATATTTCTGTTTTATTTTTTTTTTGAGACAGGATTTCTCTGTATAGCCCTGGCTGTCCTGGAACTCACTCTGCAGACCAGGTTGGTCTCAAAGTCAGAAATCCATGGGCCTCTGCCTCCCAAGTGCTGGGATAAAGGTGTGTGCCACCACTGCCCAGCCCTTAATGATTCACTTTCCATGTTTTATGCTTTTTTACAATGCTTAACTCCAAAAGAATATTTTGTACATTTTGAAATAATTTAGTACTCAACATCAGTATAGGATACTCAGTAATGGATAGTATTTTTTTATTTTAATTAATTCATTTTTTTGGTGTTCAGATTGTTCAGAACACAGGAGA